>NC_092342.1:180352500-180590000 GCF_046630445.1 Rutidosis leptorrhynchoides | reverse complement strand
AAGAAAAATAATCATTTTGTTGGCCCAAATAGAGTTTCAAATTTGAAGGACTGGAAAAGTCCATTTTTCTTTGTTGATGAGACCGTTATTCCGGAAGAGTATTCCGTTGTCCGGGAATGGGGTGCTATTGATGCTGGTATAGGAAAGGGTGTTAAGATTTCTCCCGCAGAGCAGCGGATAGTAAATAGTTTGAAAGGGCTCCGCCTTCCGCCCAGATCATACGAAAGGTATGAGGGAATTCTTGTGCTTTGCAAAGTGAGTCAAGAATGGCCGAGCAATTCTGTGCCAGTACTTCGTGAGAAAAAACACGGTAGGATGTGATATGATCATCCTATTATATATAGATTCGTGTCTATTGTTTGCCATGTTCACTTATATTACTGTTCATGTGTAATTTTTGCAGCCAACGCCGTGATGCAGGTTCGCTCTGCTCTTTTATCCGATGATCTTGATGATGATGTAGAGGTCACTGCTCGTGACAAAACTGCTGAAGAGCTAGAGGCGGAGAGAGTTGTAGCTGAAACTAAAGCTGTTGCTGATGCTGCTGCTGCTACTGAAAAGGGGAAAGAAATTGCTGTGAGCAGCTCAATCAGTGAATCCAAGTCTGAACATACAGACACTGAGCGGACAGCGGATGATACCACCACCGCCGATCAACAAACATCGGGGTCAGTTGACATCACGAGTGAAACCAACCCCACTCCTCCTCCAACCCAAAAGACAAGAAAGAAGAGCATAGGCTCAAAAATGGCGAAGAGTATAGAGGAGGGCAAAAAGTAGAAACGAAGGAGAAGTATGTCCATTCTGTGCTTTCTTGAAAATGTTAATTTGCACATGTTTTTACGTACAACCGTTATGTTTGTTCATAATGCTAATTTGTTCTTGTTAGTGATTTTAGCAGATTCGGATGATAGCCAAGGGAAGGCCGCGGAGGGCGGTGAACGGAGGACGAGGAGAATCTTGAAAGTGAAGGGGAGAAGGGCCTGAAAATGCCTGACCCAAACTTTACTCCATTCGATGAATCTGAATTTCATGAAGATAGGTCGAAAGGCAACTCTGCTTATCATTCTCCTCCTCCTAATATCACTAACCCAGCTATCACATCCTCTAATGTGCAAGAGCCAACTCTTCCTGCTCATGTGAAGGCATTGCAGGCCATCATTGCAAACCCTGCCACCAAGGATAAAGAATTTGCAACTCTTCTTCAGGTATGAATGATAAGACCTTCTGCATGTATACGTTTGTAACTTATTGATGTGAGTTGCCTGAAATTACTCATAAATTTTTTTCTTGTACAGGGTTGTGTTATCCCTGAGCTGAAACCCCAATTCACTGCTCTCCATTCTGACCAACTCAGGGAATCAACTATGGCAGCTCATGTACTGCTAACCAATCATCTAGACTATGTGCTGCAACTGCAGAAGCATCAAGAGTCTATTCTTGCTATAGCCCGTAAAGACATAGCTGAAGGTGCAAATGCTCGTAAAAGAGCTGCTGATGCTTAGCGTGCCTTAAGTGATGCGTAGAAAATAATAAAGGCTAAAGAAGTTGAGCTAAAAAGTGCTCAAGATGCTGCTGTTGTTCTGCAAGGGGAAAGGGATGCTGAAAAGAAAAGAGTTGAAGAGGAGCAGGTGAAAGTGGGTGAGCTGGAGAAGCAGCTGAATGCAGAGAGAGAAAAGTCTGCTGAGCTTCTCCAGAGGGTGGAGAAAGGCGAAGGTAATTTTGCTGAGCTTAAGAAGGGTATACCAGGTCTGATAGCTAAGGTGCTTGGATCCAGTCTTGTAGGGAATCCCTACAATGATTATGTTGATGCTGCCTGCACCCATGCTATTGCTGATGTGACCGGCAAGCTGTTTAAACGCCTTGCTCCCAACCAGACTCCTTCTGCTGCTATTGCCAAACTTATGCCTCCTGGTACTCAGGAAAAGGTTGATGAGACTAAAGACAAATTGATAAATTTGAAGATAAATGTTTATGATGAAGTATGCAGCAAAGAAGACTCATCTGCTCAAGATGTACTTAGCGTGCAATTTGATTGATCTTTGTAAAAATATTAAACAATGTTTTGTAATAAATTTCCCTCTGATTTTGACATTATATACGTACTGACTTGATTGTGATGACTGTTTGTGTTTACATGCTTGTTGCAAATATTTTGATGCTTATTGCTTTAAAACCAATCGATTATGCCCCTGAGCATAAAATTTCTATACACAATTGTGCAGTGTTTAATTGAGCAAATCATTTTGAAAAGTGTATAAGGTAATTCATATGTAGACGCCTTGTAATATTAAGTTTTGCTAAATGAATATGATGTCTGAATTCTGTTACACGCTTTCCGTCATAAAATTAATGAGGAAGAATTATGAAGTGTTTTAGAAGAATGATTACAAATCAATAAACTCTCCGTCTTACGCCTTCCGTCATAAAATATATGAGGAAGAATTGCTAATTATTTTGCCTTCATACATAAAATATAGAACTTCGTTTTGTGAAGTAAGTTTTTTATAATGTTTGTCATGACAAGTATCTGAGTTTTGTATCATGCCTCGGTGCGTTCTAGTAAAAGTTAAACGTTTTCTAGCCGATCCCTTGTGCCTTTACTGGCCGGCACAAAAGCTTCCGCCATCGGAGGTATTTTAAAAATACACTCCTTCTGTGGGCAGGTTATAAATGTAATGTTTTACATTTGTCACGGGCAGCACTTTGTTTAAGAAAAATATAAAATTTATTGTTCGGCACTGTGCAGTACATAAACGATTGATGACGAATTTAGGTGGATCAAGCCTAATTAGTACGCCATGAATGTTTAATGTATGCAATTGCTAACGTATGCACTGTAAAATAACCACAATGGTTCACACTAAATTGATAAACGTTGCTCTTCATATAATGCGAAAATATGTTCTTCAAATGCCAAACATGCGTATTTTGGCATGAATACAACGATTGTAAAAGACAACGTCTTCGTAAAAATGCTAAAAAACTGCTCTGATAATAAACTTTTGTTCTTAATAACATGTTGAGATTTGCTTCTTCACACGCCGAGCGCCCAGCGCTATCCGGCCTACACACTTGATTATGGAATGAAAAACTCCTGAACTTCATCATCACTAAATAATCGATCATGCTTTCTCCAGTTTACGTTGCCTTTTGGTAAGTTCACAAATGTGGATCTCTCCCTAGCCAGTGCCACATACTGTGAATGTATGGCGGCTACTCCGTTAGGAGTTGGGAACCTGATCTCTGCATGAGCTGTCGATGTTATTGCTCCGAATTTAGCCAACGCTGCCCTTCCAAAAAGGACGTTAAACTGAGAATTTCCATCTATGATTGTGAAATCAATTGTTTCTGTTCTCAACAATGGGAATGTGCCCATAACAACTTCCAAACGAATCTGCCCCATGGCATTTACCGGTGCTCCCGTTAATCCAGAAACTTTCAACCTCGTTTGTCTTGCTCTGCTCTGCACATGCCTTGGAAAAGTCTTCAAGCAATGCCAGTAAATGATGTCAGCTTCACTTCCCGTATCTGTGTAGATATAGTTGACAAACTTATTTGCTATTACTGCTGAAATGATCACTGGTTCGACGGACAACGCCCAATTCTGAATTGGCTGAAAGATGATTGGAGCATATCTCCAGCTGTCCAAATTGCTGTTTGTTGATTCACCTTCTTCATAATGACTGTCATTGATCCAAACCATCCTAATTACAACTTCTGGAGTTGTCGCGCTCTGTGATCCGGTCTCTGTACTGCGGCTGGTTCCGATTATCTCTTCCGCCATGCTGCTCTCTTCTGTTCTCTCCACGGCGTCCTCTATTACCATCATTCCTTTGCCACGCAAATTTCCTGCGAGGATCATTCCTCCTGTACTGTTTGCCAGGAAACAAATGATTCAGTTCTCCTGCCTTGATTTTCGCTATGATTTCTCTCATCAAAGATTTGCAATTGTCTGTATCATGGCCCCAAGCCTCATGGAAATCACACCACAACTCACTCTTTGTACTCTCCCTTTCCTCCATAGGTGCTGGAGCATTGAAAGTGGTCCGAATTGGTTCAGTGAAAAGGATTTCCTTCGGAGTTTTGGTAAGCGCCATGATCAACGGGTGCCTTTCTATTGGCCTTCTGTTGTGGTGAAAATCATTAGGGTGATTGTTTCCTCTCCATCCTCCATTTGAATTGTCATTCCTTCTCTAATTTCTGTCAAAATACCGTCCTCCGTTGTGCGGCTTGCTACTACTGCCAGTATCAAACTTGTTCAACCCATGCTCACCAGCTCGAACATGCCTCTGTGCAACCTCCAACACTTGATGCAATGTTTTTGGCAAGTCATACCATAATGTATGAACAAGTGCACTAAACCGTCGCTGGTCCAAACAGAAAATGAAGCCAGATACAAGCTGTGATTCTGGACAATCAGGAATCTTCTGTGCTTCAAGTGTATAACGCTTCATAAAATTGCTCAAAGATTCGTTATGATGCATTGTGATCTCGTGTGCATCAAGAAGTGTCAGAGTACAGCTCCGTAGATTTTGGTATTGCATCACAAATTTTGCTCTCAAATCAAGAAAACTGGTAATACTCCTTGGCGGCAAACTAGCAAACCATTCGCGTACCATTTTCTGAAATACCATAGGAAACATATGGCACGTAGTTTCATCCTCCCAATGCTGCAACCTCATAACACCTTCAAACATAGTCAGAAAATCTTCCGGATCCGTTGTGCCATCATAAACTCCAATTGTTGGTATAGCAAGATTTCTGGGCAATGGATAATTAGCAATTCGATCAATGAAACACTGTGTAGATTCTGCCATGGCCGGTGGCTTGGTGGCTTACTCTCCAGTAATGAGGGCAAAGAAATTGTCCACGGCCACAGCACGGACGGCGGGCTGCGCTAAACGTTGCTTATATTTTGCCGGAGCCGTCTGCTTAAGAATGTCATTCAAAAGCAACACTGCCTGCTTCTCTGACATGAACTCATCTTTGTCAGTTTCATCATCAGAGTCATTATTATCATAGCTCAGGTCGTTATCATCCCCAGAATCATCAATAAGACTGCCCAGCTTGTCGAGTAGCCTGGATAACTTATATTTTGATATAGATTGCCTTTTCATTATTTGCTTGTCTCTACCATCCGCCATCCACCGAAGAGGTATAAATGATGGATATCGCCGTGGTTGCATCAATGGTCGTCGCTCTGTATTAGTAACAAAATTTGAAAGTCTTTCTGCACTTTTAGCTGTCGCTTCTTCAATTACTGGCCTTTTCTCCGAATTAGTTGCCAAATGGTTAAGCCTTTCTGCAGTTTCAGCAACTGTTTCTTCAATCGTACCATCTAGTGGCTGAACGGGTACATCTTCAACAGTTATCATGTCATCAGTTGATGGATTGTTGACTGCTTCAAGTACAAATGGAGCTTCAGTTGTTTTTGTTCCTTTTTCGTTTCGTGTGTTCTTTGCATTAGTGGATGGCTCCATTGTTAACACCTATTTCCTTATGAGGTAAGGCTTAGTATGTCAACAAGATACTAGAAGTAATCTAGCTTTAGGAGGGCGGAGTGTTGCCGATTGATTTTTACCCTCGGGAAATAATCCCTGCAGACCCGGTTCACAAGTGTATAAACTTGTGGGGTGGCTTAATCAATCTGTCGTCCGTAGAGCGTAAGAGTGCTAGCCGGATGACTTCTAGTGAGAGGAAGTAGAGAGAGAAAGAGAAGTGAAGTCTCAGCTCTCAAAGTTGTCAGAATATCTGAACTGTGTAAAATGACGACCCAAGGGGTCTATTTATAGTGTCAGATCCACCAGATTACTTGGGGACACGTGTCAGATGATGATATGTTCTGTTATTTGTGATCCGAAATTTATGCTGAAGGTGGCGTTCTCCGGCCAGGGCTTACGCGCTAGGCGGCCTTCAGGGCTTACGCATGACGGAACAGCCTGTACAGCGGAGAACGCTGGACGGACAACTCCACAAAACTGTTGTTTCCAGCCTTCCTGATGCTATTTTTATGCTGCTATTATGCCTTTTATGTGTGTATACGATAGGATACACCATTATTATCGTTTATAACGATAGGATACACCATTATTATCGTTTATAATTTATATTACGTAATAACTTATATTGGATAGTAATTTTTATATATATATAATAAATATTAATATAATAACATGTATCTTATCTTATATATTTATTTCTAATGGTTAAATTATATTTTATAATATCAAGTTAATATACATATACTTACATTTATATATACATATTTATTTACAAACAATTGTTCGTGAATCGTCGAGAGCAGTTGTCATAACCCGTCCTTAACCATAAGAACGAGTTAGATAACGTATGATTTCATTGCGAGGTATTGACCTCTATATGCGACATTTTTAAAAGAACAACTGCATTTATTTTACATTACAAACCATAACTCTTATTTTAATACAAGCTTTAGACAATAAAAAGATGATTATCGTTTAGCGATAATCTTAGACTTACAAACTTTACATGTGATGATAACAATACGATTTCTAGCATATTTTACATTACAATTCCTCGGATATGTAGTTTTGTTTTTGACACAAATATGCGTACACATGATCTTGCTTAAATTCAACATGTTGCAGCGGAAGCTTTTAGTTATCACCTGAGAATAGACATGTTTAAAACGTCAACATAAAGTTGGTGAGATATAGGTTTAATGCCGGCAGCGGTATAAATATAGACCACAAGATTTCATATGTAAACATTTTAATAAAAATATTCTAAGTGGTTGAGCACTTGGTAACCATACTTAACATTTAATCACGTCGCATATTCCCTTTATTATGAAATCTTACTACACCGTACCAAGTGTAGTCACCGAAACGAAGTACTGTGCAACCGTTGAATACTGGTCGTCCAGTCCGGTTGGGGTTGTCAGGCCCGATAGATCTATCAACAGGATTCGCGTTTACAATACCGCTGTAAATAGTAGTTACCAAGCTACAGGGAAGTATGCCAGTGGTACAACTCAACGTAGAATATATTTTTCAGTTACTTGTGTCCATATCGTAAAACATAAAATACATGTATTCTCATCCCGAAATATTTAGAGTTTAAAAGTGGGACTATATACTCACTTTTGCCTTGAAGATATATATATATTTTGACTTGGTCTCCGGTTGATATCACGAACCTATCCATATATAATATATCAATATATTTTCATTTTAAACAATCGTCACGTATATATACTTATAATACTTTTAATGTCTTCTTAGTCCGTAGTTAGCAATTCAATTTAATGGTTCATTTTTAGGTGTTTAATAAATAAATAAAACCCCCATCGAAATAAATAAAACCCCCATCGTATTCGTATTGGTCGGGATTAATCTTGACCCATGGTACCTATATTGTCAAGAAGACGTATTGCGTACAATCATGGGATCTTAAGATTAATCTTCTCGTATTGTTTACGGGTGATCCTGAAATATATAAAATTAAATTATGAGTACATATATATAAAATATCATGTTATTTTAGAAAGATGTGATTTATTTAATTTTTCTCCAATTATTTTCGTGGCTAAACTAGTTTTGGATATCCGATCTTGTTTTAGTCATAGTTTCTTCG
Source organism: Rutidosis leptorrhynchoides (assembly GCF_046630445.1). NCBI lineage: Eukaryota > Viridiplantae > Streptophyta > Magnoliopsida > Asterales > Asteraceae > Rutidosis > Rutidosis leptorrhynchoides. Next base: position 180,582,383 of record NC_092342.1, on the reverse strand, counting down.
TTACAACTCCGTTTTTGTTGGTTCAACTTGCCACTTCCTTGGATCGAGTCCTTCTTTAAGAATATGAACTGTAAATACCTTAGTTTGTATTCAAAATCACAGGTCATAGGTCAAACTTTGGTGAAACTTATGAAGTTAATCATTTTCCCTTATGCAAACAACATTAAATGATTATTTTTCTAAAAATACTTATACTTTGAGTTAAATCATGAAATTTTTATGTGTTATCATATTCATAGTAAATATCATTTTTCCAGAAAATAAACCTCCAATTCAAGGTTCAAAATAGTTTTTAATTATCCAACCCAAAACAGCCCCCGGTTGCACTCCGACGTCGTAAATTCAGTTTTTAAGGTGTTCTTTGAAAAACCAAGTTATACCTTGTTAAATTAGCATATATTTATGATATATTACAGGTCTTGAAGTATTTTAAAAGTTAAGTTAGAAGGATCTATTTAGTTTGCAAACAAGTTTGAAATCATTCAAACTATGTTCTTGTTGTTAAAATTGTATACCATAAAATAAGATAACTATATATATATGAATCGAATAAGGTTATGAACAAAGTTACTACCTCAAGTTACTTGGACAAGATTGCTGTAAAAGAGGAGTAAAAACCTAGAACCAAAAGAGTGATGGAGTTGGATGAAAGATTGGAAGCAACTTAAGACATAAACTTGAAATGAAAGTTGTATTTTTGTAGTGTTTTTGTTTGATCTTGTTATGGTGGTGTTTAAGGTGATTCTTGAGAGGATTTTTGCTGTAGTTCTTAGAGATACATGAAGCTAGTAAGTATGTGTTCCTAACTAGAGAAGTAATGTGGTAAAAATTGAAAATGGATGGAAGTATTTAAGGTGGTGGTGGCGTGATTTATGGTATACAAGGACAAGTTCACATGTTGTAATCTTGTGTAATTAGTCATACAATCATACAAAAGTAATTACCTTATACATAAGGCATGAACAAGGGCTGGTTGGTGGTGATTTGATGTGTATATACTAATAGTAAATACGTATAGAAGCTAGGTATGTTACGGGTACATATACCGTAGATATACGTATAGAAATCTTGTGAAAATGGAACGAGGATTCAAATATAGTTATCTTTTGTGAATATACTTATATTGTTTTATGTATTTAAGTTCTTAAAAAGTGATTAAATACATTACATATACGATATATGTATAAACATTATAGGTTATAAGTATTTATATCAAAGAACGTTACGTATGGTTATTGTTTTGAAAACTTAAGTTAGTAGTTTCAAAATATACATATATCTTATTGTTATTAATACAAAATGAAATATTAAAACATCCTTAGATTATGTTAAATATGTATATATACATATATATACACAAACGTATAATTATCATATATTATATAGTTCGTGATATCATCGGTCAAACTAGACGGTCAAACGTTGTGTAAAACTCTTTTCAAAAACATAAGTCTCAACCATTTGGATTGCTTATCATGTTGGTAAGGTTTAATTTATGTAAACATTAATCTTATAAGTATAGATCAATCGTAAAAGTCCGGGTCATTACAGTACCTACCCGTTAAATAAATTTCGTCCCGAAATTTTAAAATTGTACCTATTTTGCGTCGTCGGGAAACAAGTGTGGATACTTTTGTTTCATTTGATCCTCTCGCTCCCAAGTAAACTCGGGACCTCTTCGTGCATTCCAACGAACTTTAACGATCGGTATGTTGCTCTGCTTGAGCCGTTTAACTTCACGGTCCATGATCTCGATTGGTTCTTCTATGAATTGTAGTTTCTCGTCAACTTGAATTTCTTCAAGAGGAATGGTGAGGTCTTCCTTTGCAAGACACTTTTTAAGGTTCGAGACGTGAAATGTATTATGTACTCCGGCGAGTTGTTGCGGTAACTCGAGTCGATAAGCTACAGGTCCGATGCGTTCGATAATTTTGAACGGGCCTACATACCTTGGGTTTAGTTTACCCCTTTTTCCAAAACGTATTACACCTTTCCAAGGTGACACCTTTAGCATAACCATGTCTCCGATCTGAAACTCTAATGGTTTCCTTCGGACATCGGCGTAGCTCTTTTGGCGACTACGGGCTGTTTTCAATCTCTCCTTGATTTGTACTATCTTCTCAGTCGTTTCGTGTATGATCTCGGGACCAGTTAATTGTCGATCTCCTACTTCATTCTAACAGATAGGAGATCTACACTTCCTTCCATACAGTGCTTCGAATGGTGCAGCTTTAATGCTCGCATGATAACTATTATTATACGAGAATTCTGCTAACGGTAAATACTTATCCCATCCGTTTCCAAAATCGATCACACATGCCCTGAGCATGTCTTCAAGAGTCTGAATTGTTCTTTCACTCTGCCCGTCAGTTTGCGGATGATATGCGGTGCTCATATCTAAACGAGTTCCTAGGGCCTCCTGTAGTGATTGCCAGAACTTTGATGTAAATCTACTATCACGATCGGATATAATGGAAATAGGTATTCCATGCCTTGAAACAATTTCCTTTATGTATAATCGTAATAGTTTCTCCATTCTATCCATTTCCTTTATAGGCAAGAAATGTGCAGATTTGGTGAGACGATCAACTATTACCCAAATGGTGTCATAACCCCAGGCAGTCTTAGGTAATTTTGTGATGAAATCCATGGTAATACCATCCCATTTCCATTCTGGGATTTCTGGTTGTTGAAGTAATCCTGACGGCTTCTGGTGTTCTGCTTTGACTTTGGAACAAGTTAAACATTCCCCAACATATGTTGCAACGTCTGTCTTCAAATTAGGCCACCAATAATGCGTCTTAAGATCTTGATACATCTTTCCAACTCCAGGATGTATCGAGTATCTTGTCTTATGTGCCTCGTTCAATATCAACTTCCTTAATCCACCCAACTTCGGTACCCAAATACGATTTGCAAAATATCGAGTTCCATCTTCCCGTATAACGAGTTGCTTCTCATACTTCTTCATTATTTCATTTCCTATATTTTCTTTAGTAAGTGCTTCTCGTTGAGCCTCTTTGATTTGTGAGTTGAGATTCATGCGAATTTTTATGTTCATCGCTCGAACTCGAATTGGTTCTCGTTCCTTTCTGCTTAAAGCATCGGCCACCACGTTCGCCTTCCCGGATGATAACGAATTTCACAATCATAGTCGTTTATCAGCTCGACCCACCTACGTTGCCTCATGTTCAACTGTTTCTGATCAAAAATATGTTGAAGACTTTTATGATCAGTAAACACAGTGCATCTAACCCCATATAAGTAGTGTCTCCATATCTTCAACGCAAACACGACTGCTCCCAGTTCTAGATCATGCGTCGTATAATTCCGCTCGTGAATCTTCAATTGTCGGGATGCGTATGCAATAACTTTATTTCGTTTCATAAGAACACAACCAAAACCTTGTCGCGAAGCGTCACAATATATTTCAAAATCATCGTTCCCTTCAGGTAACGATAAAATAGGCGCCGTAGTTAACTTCTTCTTCAGTAATTGAAATGCGTTCTCCTGCTCCGAGGTCCATTCGTATTTCTTCCCTTTTTGCGTTAATGCTGTCAATGGCTTAGCTATTCGGGAAAAATCTTGAATAAACCTTCTATAATAACCGGCTAAACCCAAAAATTGGCGTATCTGCATTGGTGTTTTAGGAGTCTCCCATTTTTCAATGGCCTCAATTTTAGCTGGATCAACCTGAATTCCTTTGCTACTAACAACGTGACCAAGAAATTGCACTTCTTTCAACCAGAAAGCACACTTAGAAAATTTAGCGTATAGCTGTTCTTTTCTCAACAACTCTAATATTAACCTTAAATGCTGCTCATGCTCTTGCTCACTCTTGGAATAGATAAGAATGTCATCAATGAAAACAATAACAAACTTATCTAAATATTGACTACAAACTCGATTCATGAGGTCCATGAATACAGCTGGCGCATTCGTCAATCCAAACGGCATGACCAAAAATTCGTAATGACCGTAACGTGTCCGAAAAGCAGTTTTCGGTATATCTTCTTCTTTGACGCGTAATTGATGATAGCCCGATCTTAGGTCAATTTTCGAGTACACACATGATCCTTGGAGTTGATCAAATAAGTCGTCAATTCTCGGTAGTGGATACCGATTTTTGATAGTTAACTTATTTAATTCACGATAATCTATACACATCCTAAAAGATCCATCTTTCTTTTTAACAAATAGAATCGGAGCTCCCCACGGTGAAGTACTTGGTCGTATGAATCCACGATCCAGTAATTCTTTTAACTGACTCTGAAGTTCTTTTAACTCAGACGGTGCAAGTCTATATGGAGCACGGGCAACTGGTGCAGCTCCTGGTACTAAATCTATTTGAAATTCTACAGATCTAAATGGAGGTAATCCCGGCAACTCTTCCGGAAAAACTTCAGGAAAATCTCTTGCCACAGGCACGTCATTGATGCACTTCTCTTTTTCTTTCTTTTCGACTTTATTAACATGTGCTAGAATAGCATAACATCCCTTTTCTAAACACTTCTTGGCTTTCAAACAGCTAATGAGTTTTAGCTTTGAGTTACCCTTCTCTCCATAAATCATCACCGGCATTTTATCCTTACAAGGAATGCGAATTGCCTTCTTGGCACACACAACTTCAGCTCCTACTTTGGACATCCAGTCCATGCCGACTATTACATCAAAACTTCCTAATTCTACGGGTATCAAGTCAATTTTAAACGTTTCTCCGGCTAAATTTATTTTACAATCACGACAAATTTTATCGGCTTTAATTAGTTTACCATTAGCTAACTCAATCATGTACTTAGCATCTAGAGGTAATGATGAACAATTCAATTTAGTGTAAAAATTTCTACACACGTAACTTCTATCGGCACCAGTATCAAATATAATAGATGCTGATAAGTTATTAATGGTAAACGTACCCGTAACAAGCTCCGGGTCTTCACATGCCTCTCTAGCATTAATAATAAATGCTCTCCCACGTGCAGGTCCGATATTCTTCTCAGGATTCGGGCACTGGCTCTTATAGTGACCTTGTTTTCCACACCCATAACAAGTAATGGTAGCCAAAGCAGTTCTATTTGCATTGGTGGCAGGAGTCTTTGTACCATTTGTATTTGTAACGAGAGCCCTACAATCTTCAGCAAGATGACCCTTTCGATTACATTTGTTGCATACCACATTACAGTAGCCAGAGTGATGTTTGTGGCATCGGTTACATAAAGGATTTTGTCCTTTGTAACCAAAGCTTAAACCACTACCCGCACCTTGCGTGATTTCTTGTTTCTTAAAAGATTGTTGTTGGTTACCTCGATCATAATTTCCATTCCACTTTCTTTTGTTACCTGATACCTTCACATCAGTATTGGATACTTTCTTATCCATGATGACCTGATCCATTAGCTCGTTTGCCATGGTTATAGCTTCATGAATTGTCTTAGGTTTCGATGCTGTAACATTTGCCTTGACCTTTTTGGGCAAACCATCTTTGTACATTTCAATCTTCCGTTCTTCGGTTGGAACCAATTCAGGACATAGCAAAACTAATTCCATGAATCGCTGATTGTAGTTGGTGATTTCAGTACCAACAACCTTCAGGCTTCGTAATTCATCTTCCAACTTCCTAACCTCGTTCCTTGGACAATACTCGTTGATTAACATTATTTTGAATTCTTCCCATGGAGTATCATAAGCTACATCTCCTCCTCCAGCCTTCACATAATTTTTCCACCACGTGAGTGCACTATCTTGTAAAGTGCACGATGCATACTTGGTCATGTCCTTTTCAACACAACCACTGATTTTAAACACAGTCTCCATCTTTTCTATCCACCGGGTTAAACCGATCGGTCCTTCTGTTCCACTGAATGATGAGGGCTTGCAAGCTTGAAAAGTTTTGTAGGTGCATCCTACACGAGGATTTGGGTTAACTGCAGCAGCTCTTGCAGCCTCGACCCATAACATTCTGTCGTTCACTCGCTGGTTGATGAATTCCTCGACTTCTTGTTCCGTCATTCGATTCAATCGCGCCATATTCTTCTATAAGAATGAAAAGAAAATAATTATTCACATGGAATATTATAGATGTAGTGTATATTTACAGTACATTATAGCTTATTAATAATATGAACCAGGTATTATTATAAAAGCCTTTTCTTCTTATTAGCGTTTTATAATTATATCTAGGGTAGTACCTACCCGTTAATGTCCATACTTAATAGCTTAGTACAGAACCAATTACTATCATCTAAATAATACTTAACCATGGAAAATTATTGCATTTCATACTTCACTATTTTACATATGCTTATCTTACATCGAACATTAAGCAAACCACACTAATAATATTATACAAAACATTATATGATCCCATGGTTTAATACGGCAGCGCATCGTTTGGTCTATTTTCTAGGACGTTTAGGTTCAAAGAATCGCTTAACGCTTATCCTGGCTGTCTGCCTATATTTTGGCTGTGGTGCTGAAGAACTGGATGTCGGGATAGAACGAATAGGAATAGCGGGAATAGGGGTGGTAGTGTCTAGTGGAGTTGGTGCCACATCATCCTCACTAAACTCGGGATTTGAATTTTCTAATTCATTAGCCTTTCGTTTCTTTCCTAGTTCGAACTTGTCTTTTGTAATTTCCTGTATTTCTTCCTCGGGTTCACTTTCCTCCTCGGGTTCACTTTCCTCCTCGGGTTCACTTTCCGGGTTCTCTATAGTCGGTTCATCCGGAATTTGTGAGTCTTCCCCAAAGATATTATTTTCGTCATCAGATAGGTTAATGACTGGAACACCATCTGAAGATTCTGGTTCGGAGTCGCTGAATGTGATAACAAGTTTTGAGCCCGACATCTATCACACAACAACTAACCCATTAGTACTACATAATATTTACATATAAATTTTAACCATCAATGATAAGCAATGGTTTTTAAATCAGACCCGGTCAACGTCCAGACTTACTAATGTATCCTAACGACTTATCAGTTAGACACACTAATGCAAACCTGGTTCGCTAAGACCACCGCTCTGATACCACATGTCATAACCCGTCCTTAACCATAAGAACGAGTTAGATAACGTATGATTTCATTGCGAGGTATTGACCTCTATATGCGACATTTTTAAAAGAACAATTGCATTTATTTTACATTACAAACCATAACTCTTATTTTAATACAAGCTTTAGACAATAAAAAGATGATTATCGTTTAGCGATAATCTTAGACTTACAAACTTTACATGTGATGATAACAATACGATTTCTAGCATATTTTACATTACAATTCCTCGGATATGCAGTTTTGTTTTTGACACAAATATGCGTACACATGATCTTGCTTAAATTCAACATGTTGCAGCGGAAGCTTTTAGTTATCACCTGAGAATAGACATGTTTAAAACGTCAACATAAAGTTGGTGAGATATAGGTTTAATGCCGGCAGCGGTATAAATATAGACCACAAGATTTCATATGTAAACATTTTAATAAAAATATTCTAAGTGGTTGAGCACTTGGTAACCATACTTAACATTTAATCACGTCGCATATTCCCTTTATTATGAAATCTTACTACACCGTACCAAGTGTAGTCACCGAAACGAAGTACTGTGCAACCGTTGAATACTGGTCGTCCAGTCCGGTTGGGGTTGTCAGGCCCGATAGATCTATCAACAGGATTCGCGTTTACAATACCGCTGTAAATAGTAGTTACCAAGCTACAGGGAAGTATGCCAGTGGTACAACTCAACGTAGAATATATTTTTCAGTTACTTGTGTCCATATCGTAAAACATAAAATACATGTATTCTCATCCCGAAATATTTAGAGTTTGAAAGTGGGACTATATACTCACTTTTGCCTTGAAGATATATATATATTTTGACTTGGTCTCCGGTTGATATCACGAACCTATCCATATATAATATATCAATATATTTTCATTTTAAACAATCGTCACGTATATATACTTATAATACTTTTAATGTCTTCTTAGTCCGTAGTTAGCAATTCAATTTTAATGGTTCATATTTAGGTGTTTAATAAATAAATAAAACCCCCATCGAAATAAATAAAACCCCCATCGTATTCGTATTGGTCGGGATTAATCTTGACCCATGGTACATATATTGTCAAGAAGACGTATTGCGTACAATCATGGGATCTTATGATTAATCTTCTCGTATTGTTTACGGGTGATCCTGAAATATATAAAATTAAATTATGAGTACATATATATAAAATATCATGTTATTTTAGAAAGATGTGATTTATTTAATTTTTCTCCAATTATTTTCGTGGCTAAACTAGTTTTGGATATCCGATCTTGTTTTAGTCATAGTTTCTTCGTTACAACTCCATTTTCGTTGGTTCAACTTGCCACTTCCTTGGATCGAGTCCTTCTTTAAGAATATGAACTATAAATACCTTAGTTTGTATTCGAAATCACAGGTCATAGGTCAAACTTTGGTGAAACTTATGAAGTTAATCATTTTCCCTTATGCAAACAACATTAAATGATTATTTTTCTAAAAATACTTATACTTTGAGTTAAATCATGAAATTTTTATGTGTTATCATTTTCATAGTAAATATCATTTTTCCAGAAAATAAACCTCCAATTCAAGGTTCAAAATAGTTTTTAATTATCCAACCCAAAACAGCCCCCGGTTGCACTCCGACGTCGTAAATTCAGTTTTTAAGATGTTCTTTGAAAAACCAAGTTATACCTTGTTAAATTAGCATATATTTATGATATATTACAGGTCTTGAAGTATTTTAAAAGTTAAGTTAGAAGGATCTATTTAGTTTTCAAACAAGTTTGAAATCATTCAAACTATGTTCTTGTTGTTAAAATTGTATACCATAAAATAAGATAACTATATATATATATGAATCGAATAAGGTTATGAACAAAGTTACTACCTCAAGTTACTTGGACAAGATTGCTGTAAAAGAGGAGTAAAAACCTAGAACCAAAAGAGTGATGGAGTTGGATGAAAGATTGGAAGCAACTTAAGACATAAACTTGAAATGAAAGTTGTATTTTTGTAGTGTTTTTGTTTGATCTTGTTATGGTGGTGTTTAAGGTGATTCTTGAGAGGATTTTTGCTGAAGTTCTTAGAGATACATGAAGCTAGTAAGTATGTGTTCCTAACTAGAGAAGTAATGTGGTAAAAATTGAAAATGGATGGAAGTATTTAAGGTGGTGGTGGCGTGATTTATGGTATACAAGGACAAGTTCACATGTTGTAATCTTGTGTAATTAGTCATACAATCATACAAAAGTAATTACCTTATACATAAGGCATGAACAAGGGCTGGTTAGTGGTGATTTGATGTGTATATACTAATAGTAAATACGTATAGAAGCTAGGTATGTTACGGGTACATATACCGTAGATATACGTATAGAAATCTTGTGAAAATGGAACGAGGATTCAAATATAGTTATCTTTTGTGAATATACTTATATTGTTTTATGTATTTAAGTTCTTAAAAAGTGATTAAATACATTACATATACGATATATGTATAAACATTATAGGTTATAAGTATTTATATCAAAGAACGTTACGTATGGTTATTGTTTTGAAAACTTAAGTTAGTAGTTTCAAAATATACATATATCTTATTGTTATTAATACAAAATGAAATATTAAAACATCCTTAGATTATGTTAAATATGTATATATACATATATATACACAAACGTATAATTATCATATATTATATAGTTCGTGATATCATCGGTCAAACTAGACGGTCAAACGTTGTGTAAAACTCTTTTCAAAAACATAAGTCTCAACAATTTGGATTGCTTATCATGTTGGTAAGGTTTAATTTATGTAAATATTAATCTTATAAGTATAGATCAATCGTAAAAGTCCGGGTCATTACAGCAGTCGAAGGTCAATTGAATATATGAACATCGTTTCAAAATTTTCTATGCTCAACATTACATACTTTACTTATCGTATCGAAATCATATAAAGATTAAGTTTAAATTTGGTCGGAAATTCCCGGGTCATCACAGTACCTACCCGTTAAAGAAATTTCGTCCCGAAATTTGAGTGAGGTCGTCATGGCTAACAATAAATATGTTTTCCTGACGAATATGAGTTGATAAAAAGAGTTTTATTACTATAGAGTAATATGGATAAGACAATTCGATTACTCGAAAAGTACTGATGAAGCTATCACTAAATGGTGAAATGAGAAAGACTAGTTTCATCATAACTTTTGACTAGTCATGGTTGGATTTAGAAAATAAGATGTATTTTAACTTTTGACGTTGTCTTGGTTGAATTTCGGAATTCAAGGGATTTAAAAGAAAATCTTGAAAAGCTATAAGATCTGATTCTTCGGCGAATAAGGAAATTAAGATCTCTCTAATTAAATACGGTGATCTGCTTCGATTACTCTGTCTGATATTTCCATTATAAATTAAACTCTTCCGTTCCATTATTCTCACCATTCCTATACTTTCCTTCTTGTTTCATACATCCAAAAGATTCTGAAAATGCTTAATCCTGTTCTGATCCTTGTCCTCATCCTTACTATCGCAACAATCATTCTCTTTTTCCAACTTCCACCAGAGGAATCTGCTTTCTTCTACTTCGCCCATGGGATTATAATGTTTTTAATTCTCCCGTATCTTTATGTTGCGATAAACAATGATATACACGGTTTGTAATTTATGTGTTATTATCGGGCTTTATATTCTCCCTTATATTTCAAAGCTCTATGCTTTTGTTTTCTCTTCCTGACTTCAAGTCAAGCGAATAATGGTCCAGAATTTGTATATATAGAGTTTCGAATGATTATAATGTTCTAAGCAGGAAGGAACGTGATAGCACGATTTGATTTTCAAATTTATCAACATCACGGAAGATAGAACCATCAAGAATACATTTTCTTGATTTGTTCCGGAGTTAAGTAGAATGAAAGAGTTATGTAACTTGGCACATGATGACGTTAGAGTCTGTGAATCATCACGTTTCATTAGAACTCAGCATGACTTACTGTAATATAATCACGTTTGATCAAGTGTCATTATATTATACTAACTCATGCATCAGTTCCCAACATTACTTCAATAACATTCATATTTTAAGCTCGAAAGTTTACAGAATATAGAAACTAACAGTTTCTATATGATGTAATACTGATAGCATGAAGAGATTAATGATTTCAGATAAGAATAGTTATAAAAATATCTCCAGAAATATGGAGGATATTTATAATGAAAGATACGATAATATCACGGAATATCTAAGATCAGAGGATGATAGAAACTATTATCTACAAGGGTTTAGAGTAAGGAGCAAGATATTCACTAAAGACTTTAGCAGACATTGAATCATTTGGATTCTTTGAAGTCAAACTTATTCTTTGTGATTTGTCCACGGCTTTCTTCCTAGTTTCGCATAATCTGCTTTTTGGTACTAAATTTTCTATTGAATGTTTCCAATATAATGATACACAGGAAGCACGAGGAGGTATATAATTTCAGACGAGAATAATTATGAAAATATCCTCAGAAATATCGAAGATATTGATGATGATATTTTGGAATTTCTAAGTTCGATGGTTGATGGAGAAAGATTTTCTGCAAGATTTTAACATGACTTCGGAGTAAGATATTCTCTAAAGATTTCAACGGATCTAGAATTACCTGAATCCTTTGAATATAGGGTTTGGTCCTTGTATTTGTCCTTGGTCTCCTTCATTGGTAGCTCAATCTGTTTTTCAATACCCAATTTTCTATCGAGCGTTCCTAACACTCCTTTCTTTATCATCAAACTTTTGGTCGTTTAGACCATCTACCATTTTTCTGTTTCCTCTGCATTTAATGCTATGATATCTGAATCATCGGTTATTAATCCGAGGTAGTTTCAGGAAAATTGTGTTTTTAGATGATTAAACGCTGATGGTAATATGGTGGAATATGAAAGGTTCCCTGGTAACAATAAAAGAGCACGCGTATATATCGACGTTATAATAAGGTTGTTTCGTATGAAAAGTCGAAGTTGTCTTGTTGGAGTTGTGACAAAACTGGCTATCTTGAACAGCAGATGCAAAGTTATTTTCGGTAATAATAACGCTAAAGAAGCTAGCACAGATACGTGTTAAACGTTTACTCAGGTTTCGAGTATTTTCAGGTGCATGACTATATGCATCAATCTTTTCTTCCGTAGATGAAATGCGGTTGGTTCATCCTCTCGATTGTGGTGTTTTCAAGATTCATGAAAGGTTTGATCGCAGATTGTAATCGTCAAGATACAAATGAGATTTAGATGAAATCAAGTGGCAAACTTGAAGAATTTTTTAGTTTCATATATGATAATCAATATTTTAATTCATTTTAATTGTCCAATGTTATTAGTCCACAGTCGATAGTCCACAGTTAACAGTCTAATAATTTATATATAGTTTAATATATAATATTCGAATTAATTAATAAATATCGTGACCCGTATACATGTCTCAGACTCGATCACAACTCAAAGTATATATATTATTTGAGAATCAACCTCAACCCTGTATAGAGAACTCTATCATTACTGCATATAGAGCGTCTATGGTGATTCCAAATAATATATATAGATGCGTCGATATGATATGTCAAAACCTTGTATACGTGTTCCGATATTTAAAGTGCGTAAAATAAATAACAGAAATTAAATGACGATAAATAAAGTGCGTAAAGTAAATAACAGAAATTAAATGACGATAAATAAAATTGCGAGAATGTAAATTGCGATAAATAAACTACGATAAATAAATTGCGATAATTAAATGGTAATATGGAATTAACAGTTAGCTAGGAACAGTTAGCTAGGATTTTGTTAGCGGGGATTCTTAATAGAATTTCATATTGTTAATTAATCTGTTTCTAATCAATTTTTATTGTGTCCATTATGTAACGACCCTGGATTTTCCAACGTTTATTTATTATTAATTATTATTATTAATACGTGTGATTAAACGAATGTATGTAATTACATTTACATGTTGCCATGATTGCCCGTACTTGACTTTTAAGTGCCCGAAACGTCTTTGTGACGCACGAAACTTCACGAATAATATTTTTAGATATTATTTACATTCATGATTAAGTTTATTAATCATTTCAATTAACTAAAGTTGTTAGTTAATTACATGGGCTTTTATTGGACTTATTTGTTAATTTATTGAACTTGGGCTTTGATTAATGTTGTGGACTCTTGATATTGGGCTTCCAAGCCCACCCTACATTTTAAATGGACTTAATTAGCCCATAAGACTTGTAAGTAGTACTTGTACATGGAAACTAGTTAGTTACTTCATTAAGAATCTAGTTACCTTATAATCCCCATGAGACCACATCTAATATCCATCTTTTGTAAGCTTTTCATGCTAATAACCAACAAACACTCCCCATCTCCCTCCCATGCTGCTGACCGCCAGCTTAGTGGCCCTTTAGGGGTGTTTTTGTTTCAAATTTTCCATTATCTTATTCACTAGAACTCTCTCATTTCACACACACACAATTACTTGTAATTTCTCTCAACTTTTTCTCTCTTTTCTCTCTATTTTTGGTAAGTAACTTGAGCATCTCTTCCTTCTTTTTTTTCTTGCCAAAACCGTGGCCCAACAACCCACAATCATCATCTTCTTTTGTTACTTGTTGTTGTTAGTTGTTACATGTAATTGTTAGTTGTTCTTTACTAGTTACAAGATCAAACTTACTAGTTTAATTCTTCATAATATCTTGTATTTATCAAGAATACTCAAGAACATAACTTACTAGTTATGGTTCTACATATACTTTCTTAAAAGATTGCAAGTTCATGTGTTGATTAAACTCATACTTGAAGTTCATGAAGTAAACTTTAAAGTTTACTTTCTAAAGATCAAACTTTGGTTTGAATCTTTAAAGTATGAACAACCATGAACAAATTACATGTTTACTTAGTTTACTTCTTCTTGCACTTTACTTTCATGTAATTAGTTTAAATGGTCAAGTACTACAAGTTAGTCTTGATCTCATTAATCTTGAACTAAAAGTTAACCTTGAAAGTTCAAGAACACACAAATAAGTTTTCTTTAAATATAACCTTGTATACTTATGCTTGATCTAGACTTTTGAGTCTTGGATCTTCAAGATCTAACTAAGAACTATGTTCTACATTTTAAGATCTTGATTATTTAGCTTACTTTCAAGTTTAGAGTTCAATATTTCTATTATAGTTCATGTAAGTGTCAAACCTAAGACTTTGATGTAACTTTGGTTCATCAATCTACATGCAACTCTTAAGTGAGTTGTGCTTCATGTCTTAGACTTGCACTAGGGTTATGATGGTCAAGACTTGGTTAAGATGATGTAGATACATCAATGAGTTGTACACTTGAAGCTATATGCATCAAGTATGAGAACCATGATGAACATCAAGCACCAAGACCACCGGAACTCACTTAAACTTACTGTTTCTGTCCAAACCCTACTGACCTGCTGTTTCTGTAACAGACCAATAGACCTGGTGTAGTGACCCGAACTTTTCCATGTTTATATATATTAATTGAGATTGATATTTACATGATTAAATGTTTCCAACATGTTAAGCAATCAAACTTGTTAAGACTTGATTAATTGAAATATGTTTCATATAGACAATTGACCACCCAAGTTGACCGGTGATTCACGAACGTTAAAACTTGTAAAAACTATATGATGACATATATATGGATATATATATAGTTAACATGATACTATGAAAAGTAAACATATCATTAAGTATATTAACAATGAACTACATATGTAAAAACAAGACTACTAACTTAATGATTTTTAAACGAGACATATATGTAACGATTATCGTTGTAAAGACATTTAATGTATATATATCATATTAAGAGATATTCATACATGATAAAATCATGATAATATAATAATTTAAAATCTCATTTGATATTATAAACATTGGGTTAACAACATTTAACAAGATCGTTAACCTAAAGGTTTCAAAACAACACTTACATGTAACGACTAACGATGACTTAACGACTCAGTTAAAATTTATATACATGTAGTGTTTTAATATGTATTTATACACTTTTGAAAGACTTCAATACACTTACCAAAATACTTCTACTTAACAAAAATGCTTACAATTACATCCTCGTTCAGTTTCATCAACAATTCTACTCGTATGCACCCGTATTCGTACTCGTACAATACACAGCTTTTAGATGTATGTACTATTGGTATATACACTCCAATGATCAGCTCTTAGCATCCCATGTGAGTCACCTAACACATGTGGGAACCATCATTTGGCAACTAGCATGAAATATCTCATAAAATTACAAAAATATGAGTAATCATTCATGACTTATTTACATGAAAACAAAATTACATATCCTTTATATCTAATCCATACACCAACGACCAAAAACACCTACAAACACTTTCATTCTTCAATTTTCTTCATCTAATTGATCTCTCTCAAGTTCTATCTTCAAGTTCTAAGTGTTCTTCATATATTCTACAAGTTCTAGTTACATAAAATCAAGAATACTTTCAAGTTTGCTAGCTCACTTCCAATCTTGTAAGGTGATCATTCAACCTCAAGAAATCTTTGTTTCTTACAGTAGGTTATCATTCTAATACAAGGTAATAATCATATTCAAACTTTGGTTCAATTTCTATAACTATAACAATCTTATTTCAAGTGATGATCTTACTTGAACTTGTTTTCATGTCATGATTCTGCTTCAAGAACTTCGAGCCATCCAAGGATCCGTTGAAGCTAGATCCATTTTTCACTTTTCCAGTAGGTTTATCCAAGGAACTTAAGGTAGTAATGATGTTCATAACATCATTCGATTCATACATATAAAGCTATCTTATTCGAAGGTTTAAACTTGTAATCACTAGAACATAGTTTAGTTAATTCTAAACTTGTTCGCAAACAAAAGTTAATCCTTCTAACTTGACTTTTAAAATAAACTAAACACATGTTCTATATCTATATGATATGCTAACTTAATGATTTAAAACCTGGAGACACGAAAAACACCGTAAAACCGGATTTACGCCGTCGTAGTAACACCGCGGGCTGTTTTGGGTTAGTTAATTAAAAACTATGATAAACTTTGATTTAAAAGTTGTTATTCTGAGAAAATGATTTTTATTATGAACATGAAACTATATCCAAAAATTATGGTTAAACTCAAAGTGGAAGTATGTTTTCTAAAATGGTCATCTAGACGTCGTTCTTTCGACTGAAATGACTACCTTTACAAAAACGACTTGTAACTTATTTTTCCGACTATAAACCTATACTTTTTCTATTTAGATTCATAAAATAGAGTTCAATATGAAACCATAGCAATTTGATTCACTCAAAACGGATTTAAAATGAAGAAGTTATGGGTAAAACAAGATTGGATAATTTTTCTCATTTTAGCTACGTGAAAATTGGTAACAAATCTATTCCAACCATAACTTAATCAACTTGTATTGTATATTATGTAATCTTGAGATACCATAGACACGTATACAATGTTTCGACCAATCATGTCGACACATCTATATATATTTCGGAACAACCATAGACACTCTATATGTGAATGTTGGAGTTAGCTATACAGGGTTTGTAACATCCCGCGTTTTTCCGTTAAATTTATTTTTAACACCGTCTTTTTTTTTTAAATAATATCTTTCGCTATTTAAATTCCCAATTTCCGTTGACTAACGTTTATAATATTCTCGTTATTTAATTATAACATCACTCGTCTACTCGAGCGTTTTTTTAAAATATTCGTTTGGTTAAATCCCGCACCCGCTTCTAAACTCGAGGGACTAAAATTGACACGGGGCAAACTAGTTGACTAGGTCAACTAGTCCACCCCAATCACCACCATTCAATCCCTCCATCTCTCTCTCTTTCTCTCTAGCAAGAACACACACAAACCCCAACTTCATAGAATCATCATCTAAATTCGGGATTGGAAGCAAACTTCAAAACAAATTACATATTTGGAATCCTCTCTTCATCCTCTACAATTTGATACCAACTTCATCTCGTTTGGGTAACATTTCTAAAACTCTAGATTTCTCTAAATTCGTGTTTTTGATTTGAAATGGTGTTAGTTAGTGTCTATGGCTCAAGTCTAACATGAATATATGTTTGGTTTGCTCGATTTGTTGTTTTTGGAGTAACTAGCATGAACTTGAAATGGGTGTGCTTAATCCTTGATTTTGGATGAGTTAATGTTGTTAGATTGTTAAAGTGCATGTTTTAATTGTGTTACTAGTATCACTAGCTTCGTTTTGATGCGTAGGTTGATTAAGAAAACTTCAAAAACCCGATTAATGATTTTGTGATGTTTGACTAGGGTTTGATAGTTCTTGACATGAACTTTTGATGCTTGAATGCCATGGAATGTTAATTGTTAGTGTTTAGTTGTAATGTATGCCTCATTACCTTCAAAACGGCATATCATATGTGAGAATTGGATTCCCGAAACTCAAAATGCATTTGATGAACTTGAAAATTTGAAAATAGACTTTTAATGATCACTTGACGAGAAATCGGTTATGGAAAATGTTGTTTTTGTTTGATGAAACATGTTTAGTTGTGTTCCTTGTCAAAAGAGCTTTCCAACGGTATAAGATACGCTTTCTAATTGTTTACGGTTTGAGTTTTGCGTTTGTTTGAAATTTTACCAAGCCTTGAACAAGTGAAACAGGCCTGGGACCAGGCCACGGCCATTGTCGCGGCGCGACAGGCCTGGCCGCGGCGCGACATAAGCCGCGTCCAGATTCTGTTTCCCTTGACCTTTTTACTAAAAATGTTTGACATGTTCTAGACCTCCAATCTACATGCAACTTGTTTTAACATGCTTATATATGAATAACTAGCATAGAAAAATAGTTCGGGACCCGACCCGAACGTGTTGACTTTTTCGTTGACTTTGACCAAGTTTGACTTTTAGTCAAACTTAACCAAACTTTTATACAATCGTTCTAACATGCTTTTATACTTGATTCTTGCATGAAACTTGACAACGTGATTCACATGCTATACTTAATCGAGTCGTAACGAGCCATAGGACTAATTGAACACATTTCACCCGACCTTGTGTCGTAACCGGTTAATTGATATAACTTACTTGTTTAGGTCAAGGCTAAGCAACTTTCATGCACACGTTTACTTGTTGAAGTACTTTTATACTCGTGCACTCGAGGTGAGATCATAGTCCCACCTTTTCAACAACTTTTTATACTTTTAAATTGTGGGCTGAGAAACATATACTTTGTTACATTTTGTACTACTTGCTTTTATACTTTGAACACAAGTACAAGGAAAACAAACATTCCACAGCGAGTTAGAACAAAAATCCTCAATTCGATTATCATTAGTTACACTTGCAGGGTGTAAGCGAGAACTTATATTGTGTGGCCATACGGGTTTGACAAACCCTCATTTCGAACGGTTCGCTACCGTCTACAGATGAAATATATTTTCGAGAATCAGTG
Organism: Rutidosis leptorrhynchoides; assembly: GCF_046630445.1. Classification (NCBI taxonomy): domain Eukaryota; kingdom Viridiplantae; phylum Streptophyta; class Magnoliopsida; order Asterales; family Asteraceae; genus Rutidosis; species Rutidosis leptorrhynchoides. The sequence goes on along the minus strand of NC_092342.1, from coordinate 180,563,857 downwards.
TTTGTTCTAGCACTAAGTGATGGGGTATACAATGGAAGGAAACGTTAAGTCTTGATAATTGGGTGCTCGCGAACTAACTTTTGGAATGCAACTTTTGGATGATCAATTTATGGAAATACTAAATCTTGTGGTTCAAAATATAACATTTACTAATACACCTATGATTTCACCAACGTTTTTCGTTGACAGTTTTCTATATGTTTCTCAGGTTCATACATGGCTATTTGATACATGCTTCCGCGTACATTCATACTTGCTTGGGGTCAAGCATACATGCATACACTCTGATTTCTTGCTTGGAGTCAAGCATACATACATGCATACGCTAGTGATAGCATCTTTGGGTTCAAACATATTGTTTACATACTTACGCTATTTATAGCAACTGTGATTTTAAACTAATTATGTCGCAAGATATTTCATTTGTACTTTACTACTTTTGTAAACTTAAACTTGTTGTCGATCCGTTTGGTGAACTAAACTTTGCAAGTCATGCACGTTTCAAATGAATGCGACATAATTTTGGTCAAACGCGTCTCATATAGAGACTATGACCACGCAACGGGACCTAAGTAGCGGCGCCGTCAATGACGATTTGGTCGGGTCGTTACAGATGGTATCAGAGCGTTGGTTGTAGGGAACTAGGATGTGCATTAGTGTGTCTAACAGAGTCGTTAGGACGCATTAGTGAGTCTAGACTACAACCGGATAGTTAACATTTGCATTCTGACATACATTTGCTATAGATAGCACTTACTTGACTACTTGTGCATTATACTTGAATCATTCTTAGGCAAACTTTTTAATGGTACCCAACCTTCATCATACGAACTCGTATTCCGCCACTTTTTGGTAACACACGTAAATTCAAGATTCATGCGCGTAAGGATGACAACGACTTCATTAGTCACACTTGTTCGGGAACTCTGTCTCCCGGATTGTTATTTGCCACCGTTTCAACTTACTATCGGTTTTCCACTGGTGTTTCTTACTATCTACTTTTTGGTGTTACTACCATCACTACTCTAGGTGAGTATCGTCATCGCTAAATATCACTACGGTTGCGTACTTTTTGTTATCATGATTCGTTACTCTTTTCGTGCCTAAGGGCATTATCGCTTGACTTGAACCGCATTGACGTGAACAATCAACTATACACTTCCCTCGGGGAACGCATCTTCAGAGTTGCACCAATTCTTTCGATTTAATACGAGTCACGTTTGAGACGTCGTTACATTTTGTTTATTTTAGATTTTCGCGATTACACGAACTTGAATCCATAGAGTGATGTGGGAATGGAGGTATGAGTTAGCGTAATATAACGACACTCGATCAACGTGGTTATATTACGGTAAGACATACCAAAGTTCTAGTGACGCGTGATGGTGGTTAGACTCGATCAACCTAAACACCACCATGTGCCATGTACATGACTTCATCTTTTCAGGTTTGGACATCTGAAAACTCCGAGAATATTTATAACAACCATACCGGGGACACACCTTCAATTATTGTCAAATTATATTTATGCTTCCGAATGAATTACCGATTCCATTCGACTTCAACCGTATGTCACACGGGTATACTAGCTCGTCCTCGCACAGTCTTATTGACTAACTACAACTTACTCGTTATGCTCACATCGGGGCGGAAACTTCTTTTGCATCACCCTCGTACTTCCGGTTCAGGAGGTCCTTATTCTAAATTCCCAATGGAGAGAGACTCTCCACGTTATACTAGTATTCACCTCGAGGGTGAATAGTTCCGACGAACGTTTTTCTTTCAGAAACCGAGGAGAACTTGCCCCGACGAACGTTTTTGGAAACCGATAAATCTTCCGCGACGCGAATTTTCTTGAGAAACTTGTCCTAGCTAACGATTTCAATTCCTAGCAAACTTGTTCAATATGCCTTAGGGAAATATACCCCGTTTCGGATCGAGATCCTCGTTTCACTTCTAGATTTTGGAGTGCCTTACAAAAAGCCTCGGGACCGCGTTTAGACATGAGTACCGCGTACCATCCACAACCCGACGGACCGAACAAACATACGATTTAAGTCTTGAAAACCATAATACGAATTTGTATTACCAACTTCAAATTTACTTGAGAAAAGTATTTTCCTTAACCGAATCCTCATACTACAATGATTTTCATTCGATTCTTAACGTCACACCTTTTGAAACCACATATGACTGGAAACGTCATTCTCTTTTGTCGAACAAAGTAAACGATGATCAATTCACCGGGGCCGAGGTTATTCATGAGCGACCGAGAAAACTTATCCATATCCAAGGAAGACCCAACACGACTCGTTGTCGCCAAATGAGCTACGCCGATTTAGACGTAAACATTTCAAATTCCACGTGGGAAACCGCATCACGTTAAGAGTCGCACCTTGGAAAGGTGCAATCCGTTTCGGGAAAACGTAGGAAGCTAAATCCGCGATATTTTGACCCTTTAAATTCTTGGGGTGTTTTGGACCCGTCGCTAGCCGTTTAGACTTTTCCGACTCATTTTGGGGTCTCCGTTATCCTACATTCGATGTATCAACTCAAAGACGTGTTTTGCGAAACGAGAACTTGTTATCTCCTTTGATGAACTCACTATCGACGATAAACCTCACTTCCTTGGAGGACCGATTGAAACCATGAATCATGGAAGCCAAACCTTAAAACAACATATGATCCCGACCGTCAAAATTCGTGGAAATACTCAAGGACGTACCTTCACTTATTCGTAGAATTTACAACGCAAGATCTCGAGTAAGATTCAACAACTAATACTTCCAACTAAATTTCGGGACGAAATTTCTTTTGAGGTGTGGATAATGTAACATCCCGCGTTTTTCCGTTAAATTTATTTTTAACACCGTCTTTTTTTTTTAAATAATATCTTTCGCTATTTAAATTCCCAATTTCCGTTGACTAACGTTTATAATATTCTCGTTATTTAATTATAACATCACTCGTCTACTCGAGCGTTTTTTTAAAATATTCGTTTGGTTAAATCCCGCACCCGCTTCTAAACTCGAGGGACTAAAATTGACACGGGGCAAACTAGTTGACTAGGTCAACTAGTCCACCCCAATCACCACCATTCAATCCCTCCATCTCTCTCTCTTTCTCTCTAGCAAGAACACACACAAACCCCAACTTCATAGAATCATCATCTAAATTCGGGATTGGAAGCAAACTTCAAAACAAATTACATATTTGGAATCCTCTCTTCATCCTCTACAATTTGATACCAACTTCATCTCGTTTGGGTAACATTTCTAAAACTCTAGATTTCTCGAAATTCGTGTTTTTGATTTGAAATGGTGTTAGTTAGTGTCTATGGCTCAAGTCTAACATGAATATATGTTTGGTTTGCTCGATTTGTTGTTTTTGGAGTAACTAGCATGAACTTGAAATGGGTGTGCTTAATCCTTGATTTTGGATGAGTTAATGTTGTTAGATTGTTAAAGTGCATGTTTTAATTGTGTTACTAGTATCACTAGCTTCGTTTTGATGCGTAGGTTGATTAAGAAAACTTCAAAAACCCGATTAATGATTTTGTGATGTTTGACTAGGGTTTGATAGTTCTTGACATGAACTTTTGATGCTTGAATGCCATGGAATGTTAATTGTTAGTGTTTAGTTGTAATGTATGCCTCATTACCTTCAAAACGGCATATCATATGTGAGAATTGGATTCCCGAAACTCAAAATGCATTTGATGAACTTGAAAATTTGAAAATAGATTTTTAATGATCACTTGACGAGAAATCGGTTATGGAAAATGTTGTTTTTGTTTGATGAAACATGTTTAGTTGTGTTCCTTGTCAAAAGAGCTTTCCAACGGTATAAGATACGCTTTCTAATTGTTTACGGTTTGAGTTTTGCGTTTGTTTGAAATTTTACCAAGCCTTGAACAAGTGAAACAGGCCTGGGACCAGGCCACGGCCATTGTCGCGGCGCGACAGGCCTGGCCGCGGCGCGACATAAGCCGCGTCCAGATTCTGTTTCCCTTGACCTTTTTACTAAAAATGTTTGACATGTTCTAGACTGAAATGTCCCGTTCTTATTGATTAAAAACGTTCCATATTAATTGATTTCGTTGCGAGGTTTTGACCTCTATATGAGACGTTTTTCAAAGACTGCATTCATTTTTAAAACAAACCTTAACCTTTATTTCATAAATAAAGGTTTAAAAAGCTTTACGTAGATTATCAAATAATGATAATCTAAAATATCCTGTTTACACACGACCATTACATAATGGTTTACAATACAAATATGTTACATCGAAATCAGTTTCTTGAATGCAGTTTTTACACAATATCATACAAACATGGACTCCAAATCTTGTCCTTATTTTAGTATGCAACAGCGGAAGCTCTTAATATTCACCTGAGAATAAACATGCTTTAAACGTCAACAAAAATGTTGGTGAGTTATAGGTTTAACCTATATATATCAAATCGTAACAATAGACCACAAGATTTCATATTTCAATACACATCCCATACATAGAGATAAAAATCATTCATATGGTGAACACCTGGTAACCGACAATAACAAGATGCATATATAAGAATATCCCCATCATTCCGGGACACCCTTCGGATATGATATAAATTTCGAAGTACTAAAGCATCCGGTACTTTGGATGGGGTTTGTTAGGCCCAATAGATCTATCTTTAGGATTCGCGTCAATTAGGGTGTCTGTTCCCTAATTCTTAGATTACCAGACTTAATAAAAAGGGGCATATTCGATTTCGATAATTCAACCATAGAATGTAGTTTCACGTACTTGTGTCTATTTTGTAAATCATTTATAAAACCTGCATGTATTCTCATCCCAAAAATATTAAATTTTAAAAGTGGGACTATAACTCACCTTCACAGATTTTTACTTCGTCGGGAAGTAAGACTTGGCCACTGGTTGATTCACGAACCTATAACAATATATACATATATATCAAAGTATGTTCAAAATATATTTACAACACTTTTAATATATTTTGATGTTTTAAGTTTATTAAGTCAGCTGTCCTCGTTAGTAACCTACAACTAGTTGTCCACAGTTAGATGTACAGAAATAAATCGATAAATATTATCTTGAATCAATCCACGACCCAGTGTATACGTATCTCAGTATTGATCACAACTCAAACTATATATATTTTGGAATCAACCTCAACCCTGTATAGCTAACTCCAACATTCACATATAGAGTGTCTATGGTTGTTCCGAAATATATATAGATGTGTCGACATGATAGGTCGAAACATTGTATACGTGTCTATGGTATCTCAAGATTACATAATATATAATACAAGTTGATTAAGTTATGGTTGGAATAGATTTGTTACCAATTTTCACGTAGCTAAAATGAGAAAAATTATCCAATCTTGTTTTACCCATAACTTCTTCATTTTAAATCCGTTTTGAGTGAATCAAATTGCTATGGTTTCATATTGAACTCTATTTTATGAATCTAAACAAAAAAATTATAGGTTTCTAGTCGGAAAAATAAGTTACAAGTCGTTTTTGTAAAGGTAGTCATTTCAGTCGAAAGAACGACGTCTAGATGACCATTTTAGAAAACATACTTCCACTTTGAGTTTAACCATAATTTTTGGATATAGTTTCATGTTCATAATAAAAATCATTTTCTCAGAATAACAACTTTTAAATCAAAGTTTATCATAGTTTTTAATTAACTAACCCAAAACAGCCCGCGGTGTTACTACGACGGCGTAAATCCGGTTTTACGGTGTTTTTCGTGTTTCCAGGTTTTAAATCATTAAGTTAGCATATCATATAGATATAGAACATGTGTTTAGTTGATTTTAAAAGTCAAGTTAGAAGGATTAACTTTTGTTTGCGAACAAGTTTAGAATTAACTAAACTATGTTCTAGTGATTACAAGTTTAAACCTTCGAATAAGATAGCTTTATATGTATGAATCGAATGATGTTATGAACATTATTACTACCTTAATTTCCTTGGATAAACCTACTGGAAAAGAGAAAAATGGATCTAGCTTCAATGGATCCTTGGATGGCTCAAAGTTCTTGAAGCAAAATCATGACACGAAAACAAGTTCAAGTAAGATCATCACTTGAAATAAGATTGTTATAGTTATAGAAATTGAACCAAAGTTTGAATATGATTATTACCTTGTATTAGAATGATAACCTACTGTAAGAAACAAAGATTTCTTGAGGTTGGATGATCACCTTACAAGATTGGAAGTGAGCTAGCAATCTTGAAAGTATTCTTGATTTTATGAAACTAGAACTTTTGGAATTTATGAAGAACACTTAGAACTTGAAGATAGAACTTGAGAGAGATCAATTAGATGAAGAAAATTGAAGAATGAAAGTGTTTGTAGGTGTTTTTGGTCGTTGGTGTATGGATTAGATATAAAGGATATGTAATTTTGTTTTCATGTAAATAAGTCATGAATGATTACTCATATTTTTGTAATTTTATGAGATATTTCATGCTAGTTGCCAAATGATGGTTCCCACATGTGTTAGGTGACTCACATGGGCTGCTAAGAGCTGATCATTGGAGTGTATATACCAATAGTACATACATCTAAAAGCTGTGTATTGTACGAGTACGAATACGGGTGCATACGAGTAGAATTGTTGATGAAACTGAACGAGGATGTAATTGTAAGCATTTTTGTTAAGTAGAAGTATTTTGATAAGTGTATTGAAGTCTTTCAAAAGTGTATGAATACATATTAAAACACTACATGTATATACATTTTAACTGAGTCGTTAAGTCATCGTTAGTCGTTACATGTAAATGTTGTTTTGAAACCTTTAGGTTAACGATCTTGTTAAATGTTGTTAACCCAATGTTTATAATATCAAAAGAGATTTTAAATTATTATATTATCATGATATTATGATGTACGAATATCTCTTAATATGATATATATACATTAAATGTCGTTACAACGATAATCGTTACATATATGTCTCGTTTCAAAATCATTAAGTTAGTAGTCTTGTTTTTACATATGTAGTTCATTGTTAATATAATTAATGATATGTTTACATATCATAATATCATGTTAACTATATATATAACCATATATATGTCATCATATAGTTTTTACAAGTTTTAACGTTCGTGAATCACCGGTCAACTTGGGTGGTCAATTGTCTATATGAAACCTATTTCAATTAATCAAGTCTTAACAAGTTTGATTGCTTAACATGTTGGAAACATTTAATCATGTAAATATCAATCTCAATTAATATATATAAACATGGAAAAGTTCGGGTCACTACAGTACCTACCCGTTAAATAAATTTCGTCCCGAAATTTTAAGCTGTTGAAGGTGTTGACGAATCTTCTGGAAATAGATGCGGGTATTTCTTCTTCATCTGATCTTCACGCTCCCAGGTGAACTCAGGTCCTCTACGAGCATTCCATCGAACCTTAACAATTGGTATCTTGTTTTGCTTAAGTCTTTTAACCTCACGATCCATTATTTCGACGGGTTCTTCGATGAATTGAAGTTTTTCGTTGATTTGGATTTCATCTAACGGAATAGTGAGATCTTCTTTAGCAAAACATTTCTTCAAATTCGAGACGTGGAAAGTGTTATGTACAGCCGCGAGTTGTTGAGGTAACTCAAGTCGGTAAGCTACTGGTCCGACACGATCAATAATCTTGAATGGTCCAATATACCTTGGATTTAATTTCCCTCGTTTACCAAATCGAACAACGCCTTTCCAAGGTGAAACTTTAAGCATGACCATCTCTCCAATTTCAAATTCTATATCTTTTCTTTTAATGTCAGCGTAGCTCTTTTGTCGACTTTGGGCGGTTTTCAACCGTTGTTGAATTTGGATGATCTTCTCGGTAGTTTCTTGTATAATCTCCGGACCCGTAATCTGTCTATCCCCCACTTCACTCCAACAAATCGGAGACCTGCACTTTCTACCATAAAGTGCTTCAAACGGCGCCATCTCAATGCTTGAATGGTAGCTGTTGTTGTAGGAAAATTCTGCTAACGGTAGATGTCGATCCCAACTGTTTCCGAAATCAATAACACATGCTCGTAGCATGTCTTCAAGCATTTGTATCGTCCTTTCGCTCTGCCCATCAGTTTGTGGATGATAGGCAGTACTCATGTCTAGACGAGTTCCTAATGCTTGCTGTAATGTCTGCCAGAATCTTGAAATAAATCTGCCATCCCTATCAGAGATAATAGAGATTGGTATTCCATGTCTGGAGACGACTTCCTTCAAATACAGTCGTGCTAACTTCTCCATCTTGTCATCTTCTCTTATTGGTAGGAAGTGTGCTGATTTGGTGAGACGATCAACTATTACCCAAATAGTATCAAAACCACTTGCAGTCCTTGGCAATTTAGTGATGAAATCCATGGTAATGTTTTCCCATTTCCATTCCGGGATTTCAGGTTGTTGAAGTAGACCTGATGGTTTCTGATGCTCAGCTTTGACCTTAGAACACGTCAAACATTCTCCTACGTATTTAGCAACATCGGCTTTCATACCCGGCCACCAAAAATGTTTCTTGAGATCCTTGTACATCTTCCCCGTTCCAGGATGTATTGAGTATCTGGTTTTATGAGCTTCTCTAAGTACCATTTCTCTCATATCTCCAAATTTTGGTACCCAAATCCTTTCAGCCCTATACCGGGTTCCGTCTTCCCGAATATTAAGATGCTTCTCCGATCCTTTGGGTATTTCATCCTTTAAATTTCCCTCTTTTAAAACTCCTTGTTGCGCCTCCTTTATTTGAGTAGTAATGTTATTATGAATCATTATATTCATAGATTTTACTCGAATGGGTTCTCTATCCTTCCTGCTCAAGGCATCGGCTACCACATTTGCCTTCCCCGGGTGGTAACGAATCTCAAAATCGTAATCATTCAATAATTCAATCCACCTACGCTGCCTCATATTCAGTTGTTTCTGATTAAATATGTGTTGAAGACTTTTGTGGTCGGTATATATAATACTTTTGACCCCATATAAGTAGTGCCTCCAAGTCTTTAATGCAAAAACAACCGCGCCTAATTCCAAATCATGCGTCGTATAATTTTGTTCGTGAATCTTCAATTGTCTAGACGCATAAGCAATCACCTTCGTTCGTTGCATTAATACACAACCGAGACCTTGCTTTGATGCGTCACAATAAATCACAAAATCATCATTCCCTTCAGGCAATGACAATATAGGTGCCGTAGTTAGCTTTTTCTTCAATAACTGAAACGCTTTCTCTTGTTCATCATTCCATTCAAATTTCTTCCCTTTATGCGTTAATGCAGTCAAGGGTTTTGCTATTCTGGAAAAGTCTTGGATGAACCTTCTGTAGTAACCAGCTAGTCCTAAAAACTGGCGTATGTGTTTCGGAGTTTTCGGGGTTTCCCACTTTTCAACAGTTTCTATCTTTGCCGGATCCACCTTAATACCTTCTTTGTTCACTATGTGACCGAGGAATTGAACTTCTTCCAACCAAAATGCACACTTTGAAAACTTAGCGTACAATTCTTCCTTCCTCAATACTTCTAACACCTTTCTCAAATGTTCACCGTGTTCTTGGTCATTCTTTAAGTAAATAAGTATGTCATCAATGAAAACAATGACAAACTTGTCAAGGTATGGTCCACACACTCGGTTCATAAGGTCCATGAACACAGCTGGTGCATTAGTTAAACCAAACGGCATGACCATAAACTCGTAATGACCGTAACGTGTTCTGAAAGCAGTCTTTGGAATATCATCTTCTTTCACCCGCATTTGATGATACCCGGAACGTAAGTCAATCTTTGAATAAACAGACGAGCCTTGTAGTTGATCAAATAAGTCGTCGATTCTCGGTAGTGGGTAGCGGTTCTTGATGGTAAGTTTGTTCAACTCTCGGTAGTCGATACACAACCTGAATGTACCATCTTTCTTCTTGACAAACAAAACAGGAGCTCCCCACGGTGATGTGCTTGGTCGAATGAAACCACGCTTTAAAAGTTCTTGTAATTGGCTTTGCAGTTCTTTCATCTCGCTGGGTGCGAGTCTGTAAGGAGCACGAGCTATTGGTGCAGCTCCTGGTACAAGATCTATTTGAAATTCAACGGATCGATGTGGGGGTAATCCCGGTAATTCCTTCGGAAATACATCGGGAAATTCTTTTGCAATGGGAACATCATTGATGCTCTTTTCTTCAGTTTGTACTTTCTCGACGTGTGCTAGAACAGCATAGCAACCTTTTCTTATTAGTTTTTGTGCCTTCAAATTACTAATAAGATGTAGCTTCGTGTTGCCCTTTTCTCCGTACACCATTAAGGGTTTTCCTTTTTCTCGTATAATGCGAATTGCATTTTTGTAACAAACGATCTCCGCTTTCACTTCTTTCAACCAGTCCATACCGATTATCACATCAAAACTCCCTAACTCTACTGGTATCAAATCAATCTTAAATGTTTCGCTAACCAGTTTAATTTCTCGATTCCGACATATATTATCTGCTGAAATTAATTTACCATTTGCTAATTCGAGTAAAAATTTACTATCCAAAGGCGTCAATGGACAACTTAATTTAGCACAAAAATCTCTACTCATATAGCTTCTATCCGCACCCGAATCAAATAAAACGTAAGCAGATTTATTGTCAATAAGAAACGTACCCGTAACAAGCTCCGGGTCTTCCTGTGCCTCTACCGCATTAATATTGAAAACTCTTCCACGGCCTTGTCCATTCGTGTTCTCCTGGTTCGGGCAATTTCTAATAATGTGGCCTGGTTTTCCACATTTATAACAAACTACATTGGCATAACTCGCTCCGACACTACTTGCTCCGCCATTACTCGTCCCGACACCATTTGTTCCTTTCGTTCTATTAACCCCTGGTCCGTAGACCTCACACTTCGCCGCGCTATGACCATTTCTTTTACACTTGTTGCAAAATTTGGTGCAGAACCCCGAGTGATTCTTTTCACACCTTTGGCATAGCTGCTTCTGATTGTTGTTGTTGTTGCGGTTATTATTGTTGTTGGGATGATTGTTGTAGTTGCTGTTGTTGTTGTTGTTGTTGTTGTTGGGCCGTTTGTTGTAGTTGCGATTGATGTTGCGATTGTTGGGATAATTGTTGCGATTATTGTTGTAATTGCTGTTGTTGTTGTATTGGTGATTCTTATCACCGTTTTCCTCCCACTTTCTTTTGACTTGCTTCACATTGGCCTTTTCAGCAGTCTGTTCTTTAATTCTTTCTTCAATCTGGTTCACTAGTTTGTGAGCCATTCTACATGCCTGTTGTATGGAGGCGGGCTCGTGTGAACTTATATCTTCTTGGATTCTTTCCGGTAATCCTTTCACAAACGCGTCGATCTTCTCTTCCTCATCTTCGAATGCTCCCGGACACAATAGGCACAATTCTGTGAATCGTCTTTCGTACGTGGTAATATCAAATCCTTGGGTTCGTAACCCTCTAAGTTCTGTCTTGAGCTTATTGACCTCGGTTCTGGGACGGTACTTCTCGTTCATCAAGTGCTTGAATGCTGACCACGGTAGTGCGTACGCATCATCTTGTCCCACTTGCTCTAGATAGGTATTCCACCATGTTAACGCAGAACCTGTGAAGGTATGCGTAGCGTACTTCACTTTGTCCTCTTCAGTACACTTACTTATGGCAAACACCGATTCAACCTTCTCGGTCCACCGTTTCAATCCGATCGGTCCTTCGGTTCCATCAAATTCCAAAGGTTTGCAGGCAGTGAATTCTTTGTAGGTGCATCCTACACGATTTCCTGTACTGCTAGATCCAAGGTTATTGTTGGTATGTAGCGCAGCCTGTACTGCGGCTATGTTTGAAGCTAGAAAAGTACGGAATTCCTCTTCATTCATATTCACGGTGTGTCGAGTAGTCGGTGCCATTTCCTTCAAAATAGTTAAATGGAACAAGTTAATCATACAGAATATTAAGAGTAGTTAATAGTATTTCGTAGCATAATATGAACTCATTTATAAAAGCTTTTTCTTCATATTAGCGTTTTATAAGTTTAAATTCGGGTAGTACCTACCCGTTAAGTTCATACTTAGTAGCTAATATACAATTCAACTACTACAATTCTATATGAAAAACTGATTGTAATAATATTTCGCGTTCAAACTTTTATACAATATTTTACAAACTTACAATACCGCTTATTTTACATAAAGCATGAAATATAGCACACAATAACTTTGATACAAGATAGTTGTGAAGACAATTCTAGCTAGTACACAAGTCGTTCAGCAAAGGCAATAAAGACACGTAATTCATACGTCCAGAAACAAGTCATGCATTCTGGTTTTACTAGGACTACTTCCCATCCTTGGTCTTGTGCAACATAACCGTTATGGCCGTTGATAAGACAGCGTGTTGTAACGTCATCAAAGGGACGAGGGTTACGTAATGTCCAACAGTCCCGTAATAATCTAAAAACCTCATTTCTTACCCCAATTACCGACTCCGTCACTTGTGGAAACGTTTTGTTTAATAGTTGTAGCCCGATGTTCTTGTTCTCACTTTGGTGAGAAGCGAACATTACTAATCCGTAAGCATAACATTCTTCTTTATGTTGCATGTTAGCCGCTTTTTCTAAATCACGAAGTCCAATATTCGGATATATTGAGTCAAAATAATTTCTTAACCCGTTGCGTAAAATAGCATTTGGGTTCCCCGCAATATATGCGTCAAAGTAAACACATCGTAACTTATGGGTTTCCCAATGTGATATCCCCCATCTTTCAAACGAAAGTCTCTTATAAACCAAGACATTCTTGGAACGTTCTTCGAATGTCTTACAAACTGATCTCGCCTTAAATAGTTGTGCCGAAGAATTCTGGCCGACTCTAGACAAGATTTCATCAATCATGTCTCCGGGTAGGTCTCTTAAAATATTGGGTTGTCTATCCATTTTGTGTTTTTAAACTGTAAAATAGACAAGAGTTAGATTCATAAAAAAAAATACTTATTAATACAAGCAATTTTTACATATATCATAAAGCATAAGAACACTATATTCCATATATTACACCACACGAATACAACTATCTTATTCCGACTCGCTCGTTTCTTCTTCTTCGGTTTTGGTTCGTTTTGCCAAGTTTCTAGGGATATATGATGTTCCCCTAATACGAGCCGTCGTTGTCCACATTGGTTTAGAAAAACCTGGTGGTTTAGAGGTTCCCGGGTCATTGTTACAACTTAAGGACTTCGGGGGTTGACGATACATATAAAGTTCATCGGGGTTGGAATTAGATTTCTCTATTTTTATGCCCTTTCCCTTATTATTTTCTTTTGCCTTATTAAATTCAGTTGGGGTAATTTCTATAACATCATCGGAATTCTCGTCGAAATCCGATTCATCGGAGAATTGGTAATCCTCCCAATATTTTGCTTCCTTGGCGGAAACACCATTGACCATAATTAACTTTGGTCGGTTGGTTGAGGATTTTCTTTTACTTAACCGTTTTATTATTTCCCCCACCGGTTCTATTTCTTCATCCGGTTCCGATTCTTCTTCCGGTTCCGATTCTTCTTCCGGTTCCGACTCTTCTTCCGGTTCCTCTTCGGGAACTTGTGAATCAGTCCACAAATCATTCCAATTTACATTTGACTCTTCATTATTATTAGGTGAGTCAATGGGACTTGTTCTAGAGGTAGACATCTATCACATAATATCAAACACGTTAAGAGATTAATATATCACATAATATTCATATGTTAAAAATATATAGTTTCCAACAAAAATGTTAAGCAATCATTTTTAAAGAAAACACGGTCGAAGTCCAGACTCACTAATGCATCCTAACAAACTCGATAAGACACACTAATGCAAATTTTCTGGTTCTCTAAGACCAACGCTCTGATACCAACTGAAATGTCCCGTTCTTATTGATTAAAAACGTTCCATATTAATTGATTTCGTTGCGAGGTTTTGACCTCTATATGAGACGTTTTTCAAAGACTGCATTCATTTTTAAAACAAACCTTAACCTTTATTTCATAAATAAAGGTTTAAAAAGCTTTACGTAGATTATCAAATAATGATAATCTAAAATATCCTGTTTACACACGACCATTACATAATGGTTTACAATACAAATATGTTACATCGAAATCAGTTTCTTGAATGCAGTTTTTACACAATATCATACAAACATGGACTCCAAATCTTGTCCTTATTTTAGTATGCAACAGCGGAAGCTCTTAATATTCACCTGAGAATAAACATGCTTTAAACGTCAACAAAAATGTTGGTGAGTTATAGGTTTAACCTATATATATCAAATCGTAACAATAGACCACAAGATTTCATATTTCAATACACATCCCATACATAGAGATAAAAATCATTCATATGGTGAACACCTGGTAACCGACAATAACAAGATGCATATATAAGAATATCCCCATCATTCCGGGACACCCTTCGGATATGATATAAATTTCGAAGTACTAAAGCATCCGGTACTTTGGATGGGGTTTGTTAGGCCCAATAGATCTATCTTTAGGATTCGCGTCAATTAGGGTGTCTGTTCCCTAATTCTTAGATTACCAGACTTAATAAAAAGGGGCATATTCGATTTCGATAATTCAACCATAGAATGTAGTTTCACGTACTTGTGTCTATTTTGTAAATCATTTATAAAACCTGCATGTATTCTCATCCCAAAAATATTAAATTTTAAAAGTGGGACTATAACTCACCTTCACAGATTTTTACTTCGTCGGGAAGTAAGACTTGGCCACTGGTTGATTCACGAACCTATAACAATATATACATATATATCAAAGTATGTTCAAAATATATTTACAACACTTTTAATATATTTTGATGTTTTAAGTTTATTAAGTCAGCTGTCCTCGTTAGTAACCTACAACTAGTTGTCCACAGTTAGATGTACAGAAATAAATCGATAAATATTATCTTGAATCAATCCACGACCCAGTGTATACGTATCTCAGTATTGATCACAACTCAAACTATATATATTTTGGAATCAACCTCAACCCTGTATAGCTAACTCCAACATTCACATATAGAGTGTCTATGGTTGTTCCGAAATATATATAGATGTGTCGACATGATAGGTCGAAACATTGTATACGTGTCTATGGTATCTCAAGATTACATAATATATAATACAAGTTGATTAAGTTATGGTTGGAATAGATTTGTTACCAATTTTCACGTAGCTAAAATGAGAAAAATTATCCAATCTTGTTTTACCCATAACTTCTTCATTTTAAATCCGTTTTGAGTGAATCAAATTGCTATGGTTTCATATTGAACTCTATTTTATGAATCTAAACAAAAAAATTATAGGTTTCTAGTCGGAAAAATAAGTTACAAGTCGTTTTTGTAAAGGTAGTCATTTCAGTCGAAAGAACGACGTCTAGATGACCATTTTAGAAAACATACTTCCACTTTGAGTTTAACCATAATTTTTGGATATAGTTTCATGTTCATAATAAAAATCATTTTCTCAGAATAACAACTTTTAAATCAAAGTTTATCATAGTTTTTAATTAACTAACCCAAAACAGCCCGCGGTGTTACTACGACGGCGTAAATCCGGTTTTACGGTGTTTTTCGTGTTTCCAGGTTTTAAATCATTAAGTTAGCATATCATATAGATATAGAACATGTGTTTAGTTGATTTTAAAAGTCAAGTTAGAAGGATTAACTTTTGTTTGCGAACAAGTTTAGAATTAACTAAACTATGTTCTAGTGATTACAAGTTTAAACCTTCGAATAAGATAGCTTTATATGTATGAATCGAATGATGTTATGAACATTATTACTACCTTAATTTCCTTGGATAAACCTACTGGAAAAGAGAAAAATGGATCTAGCTTCAATGGATCCTTGGATGGCTCAAAGTTCTTGAAGCAAAATCATGACACGAAAACAAGTTCAAGTAAGATCATCACTTGAAATAAGATTGTTATAGTTATAGAAATTGAACCAAAGTTTGAATATGATTATTACCTTGTATTAGAATGATAACCTACTGTAAGAAACAAAGATTTCTTGAGGTTGGATGATCACCTTACAAGATTGGAAGTGAGCTAGCAATCTTGAAAGTATTCTTGATTTTATGAAACTAGAACTTTTGGAATTTATGAAGAACACTTAGAACTTGAAGATAGAACTTGAGAGAGATCAATTAGATGAAGAAAATTGAAGAATGAAAGTGTTTGTAGGTGTTTTTGGTCGTTGGTGTATGGATTAGATATAAAGGATATGTAATTTTGTTTTCATGTAAATAAGTCATGAATGATTACTCATATTTTTGTAATTTTATGAGATATTTCATGCTAGTTGCCAAATGATGGTTCCCACATGTGTTAGGTGACTCACATGGGCTGCTAAGAGCTGATCATTGGAGTGTATATACCAATAGTACATACATCTAAAAGCTGTGTATTGTACGAGTACGAATACGGGTGCATACGAGTAGAATTGTTGATGAAACTGAACGAGGATGTAATTGTAAGCATTTTTGTTAAGTAGAAGTATTTTGATAAGTGTATTGAAGTCTTTCAAAAGTGTATGAATACATATTAAAACACTACATGTATATACATTTTAACTGAGTCGTTAAGTCATCGTTAGTCGTTACATGTAAATGTTGTTTTGAAACCTTTAGGTTAACGATCTTGTTAAATGTTGTTAACCCAATGTTTATAATATCAAAAGAGATTTTAAATTATTATATTATCATGATATTATGATGTACGAATATCTCTTAATATGATATATATACATTAAATGTCGTTACAACGATAATCGTTACATATATGTCTCGTTTCAAAATCATTAAGTTAGTAGTCTTGTTTTTACATATGTAGTTCATTGTTAATATAATTAATGATATGTTTACATATCATAATATCATGTTAACTATATATATAACCATATATATGTCATCATATAGTTTTTACAAGTTTTAACGTTCGTGAATCACCGGTCAACTTGGGTGGTCAATTGTCTATATGAAACCTATTTCAATTAATCAAGTCTTAACAAGTTTGATTGCTTAACATGTTGGAAACATTTAATCATGTAAATATCAATCTCAATTAATATATATAAACATGGAAAAGTTCGGGTCACTACATAGACCTCCAATCTACATGCAACTTGTTTTAACATGCTTATATATGAATAACTAGCATAGAAAAATAGTTCGGGACCCGACCCGAACGTGTTGACTTTTTCGTTGACTTTGACCAAGTTTGACTTTTAGTCAAACTTAACCAAACTTTTATACAATCGTTCTAACATGCTTTTATACTTGATTCTTGCATGAAACTTGACAACGTGATTTACATGCTATACTTAATCGAGTCGTAACGAGCCATAGGACTAATTGAACACATTTCACCCGACCTTGTGTCGTAACCGGTTAATTGATATAACTTACTTGTTTAGGTCAAGGCTAAGCAACTTTCATGCACACGTTTACTTGTTGAAGTACTTTTATACTCGTGCACTCGAGGTGAGATCATAGTCCCACCTTTTCAACAACTTTTTATACTTTTAAATTGTGGGCTGAGAAACATATACTTTGTTACATTTTGTACTACTTGCTTTTATACTTTGAACACAAGTACAAGGAAAACAAACATTCCACAGCGAGTTAGAACAAAAATCCTCAATTCGATTATCATTAGTTACACTTGCAGGGTGTAAGCGAGAACTTATATTGTGTGGCCATACGGGTTTGACAAACCCTCATTTCGGACGGTTCGCTACCGTCTACAGATGAAATATATTTTCGAGAATCAGTGTTTGTTCTAGCACTAAGTGATGGGGTATACAATGGAAGGAAACGTTAAGTCTTGATAATTGGGTGCTCGCGAACTAACTTTTGGAATGCAACTTTTGGATGATCAATTTATGGAAATACTAAATCTTGTGGTTCAAAATATAACATTTACTAATACACCTATGATTTCACCAACGTTTTTCGTTGACAGTTTTCTATATGTTTCTCAGGTTCATACATGGCTATTTGATACATGCTTCCGCGTACATTCATACTTGCTTGGGGTCAAGCATACATGCATACACTCTGATTTCTTGCTTGGAGTCAAGCATACATACATGCATACGCTAGTGATAGCATCTTTGGGTTCAAACATATTGTTTACATACTTACGCTATTTATAGCAACTGTGATTTTAAACTAATTATGTCGCAAGATATTTCATTTGTACTTTACTACTTTTGTAAACTTAAACTTGTTGTCGATCCGTTTGGTGAACTAAACTTTGCAAGTCATGCACGTTTCAAATGAATGCGACATAATTTTGGTCAAACGCGTCTCATATAGAGACTATGACCATGCAACGGGACCTAAGTAGCGGCGCCGTCAATGACGATTTGGTCGGGTCGTTACAGGGTTGAGGTTGATTCTAAAATATATAGTTTGAGTTGTGATCAATACTGAGATACGTATACACTGGGTCGTGGATTGATTCAAGATAATATTTATCGATTTATTTCTGTACATCTAACTGTGGACAACTAGTTGTAGGTTACTAACGAGGACAGCTGACTTAATAAACTTAAAACATCAAAATATATTAAAAGTGTTGTAAATATATTTTGAACATACTTTGATATATATGTATATATTGTTATAGGTTCGTGAATCAACCAGTGGCCAAGTCTTACTTCCCGATGAAGTAAAAATCTGTGAAAGTGAGTTATAGTCCCACTTTTAAAATCTAATATTTTTGGGATGAGAATACATGCAGGTTTTATAAATGATTTACAAAATAGACACAAGTACGTGAAACTACATTCTATGGTTGAATTATCAAAATCGAATATGCCCCTTTTTATTGTAGTGACCCGAACTTTTCCATGTTTATATATATTAATTGAGATTGATATTTACATGATTAAATGTTTCCAACATGTTAAGCAATCAAACTTGTTA
Organism: Rutidosis leptorrhynchoides; assembly: GCF_046630445.1. Classification (NCBI taxonomy): domain Eukaryota; kingdom Viridiplantae; phylum Streptophyta; class Magnoliopsida; order Asterales; family Asteraceae; genus Rutidosis; species Rutidosis leptorrhynchoides. The sequence continues at coordinate 180,544,880 of NC_092342.1, read as the reverse complement.
AGACTTGATTAATTGAAATATGTTTCATATTGACAATTGACCACCCAAGTTGACCGGCGATTCACGAACGTTAAAACTTGTAAAAACGGCATGACGATATATATATGGATATACATATGGTTAACATGAGATTATGATAAGTAAGTATCTCCATAAGTATATTAACAATGAGTTATATACATATAAACAAGACTACTAACTTAAGGATTTCGAAACGAGACATATATGTAACGATTATCGTTGTAACGACATTTAAATGTATATATATCATATTAAGATATATTAATATATCATAATATCATGATAATATAATAATTTAACATCTCATTAGATATAATAAACAATGGGTTAACAACATTAATTGAGATCGTTAACTTAAAGGTTTCAAAACAACACTTACATGTAACGACTAACGATGACTTAACGACTCAGTTAAAATGTATATACATGTAGTGTATTTAGATGTATTAAAATACTTTTGGAAGACTTCAAGACATATATCAAAACACTCATACTTAACGAAAATGGTTACAGTTACTTTCCCATTCTTTTCTTTCATCAAGAATTCTAGTCGTATTCTTACCCGTATTATACACAGCTTTAAAACGTACTTACTATGGGTATATACCAATAGGAACTAGCATGGGATTCTACTCTTGATTATGTCATGTATGACTAATCAATTTTAACTTCTACCATGAGCTAGTCAACTAACTAGAACTCCTTTTAACCCCACTCACCACTCACCAATTACCACTCATCATTCACTCCATTTCACTTCCAATTCTCTTTCTAATTCTCTCTCAACACACACACACTATTATGAACGTATTTTTCCAGTAGTTAATCATCATCTTCATCAAAAATCACTTCAAGAATCAAGCTATAATCATCATAGGAAGAACACTTCAAGAACACTTCAAAAATCCCTTCAAGTTTACTAATTTACTTCCAAGCTTTCTAATCCATTCCGAGTAATCATCTAAGATCAAGAAACCTTTGTTATATACAGTAGGTTATCTTTCTTATTCAAGGTAATATTCATATTCAAACTTTGATTCAATTTCTATAACTATAAACTATCTTAATTCGAGTAAAAATCTTACTTGAACTTGTTTTTGTGTCATGATCCTACTTCAAGAACTTTCAAGCCATCCAAGATCCTTTGAAGCTAGATCATTTCTTGTCACTTCCAGTAGGTTTACCTACTAAACTTGAGGTAGTAATGATGTTCATAACATCATTCGATTCATATATATAAAACTATCTTATTCGAAGGTTTAAACTCGTAATCACTAGAACATAGTTTAGTTAATTCTAAACTTGTTCGCAAAAAAAAGTTAATCCTTCTAACTTGACTTTTAAAATTAACTAAACACATTTTCTATATCTATATGATATGCTAACTTAATGATTTAAAACCTGGAAACACGAAAAACACCGTAAAACCGGATTTACGCCGTCGCAGTAACACCGCGGGCTGTTTTGGGTTAGTTAATTAAAAACTATGATAAACTTTGATTTAAAAGTTGTTATTCTGAGAAAATGATTTTTATTATGAACATGAAACTATATCCAAAAATTATGGTTAAACTCAAAGTGGAAGTATGTTTTCTAAAATGGTCATCTAGACGTCGTTCGTTCGACTGAAATGACTACCTTTACAAAAACGACTTGTAACTTATTTTTCCGACTATAAACCTATACTTTTTCTGTTTAGATTCATAAAATAGAGTTCAATATGAAACCATAGCAATTTGATTCACTCAAAACGGATTTAAAATGAAGAAGTTATGGGTAAAACAATATTGGATAATTTTTCTCATTTTAGCTACGTGAAAATTGGTAACAAATCTATTCCAACCATAACTTAATCAACTTGTATTGTATATTATGTAATCTTGAGATACCATAGACACGTATACAATGTTTCGACCTATCATGTCGACACATCTATATATATTTCGGAACAACCATAGACACTCTATATGTGAATGTTGGAGTTAGCTATACCGGGTTGAGGTTGATTCCAAAATATATATAGTTTGAGTTGTGATCAATACTGAGATACGTATACACTGGGTCGTGGATTGATTCAAGATAATATTTATCGATTTATTTCTGTACATCTAACTGTGGACAACTAGTTGTAGGTTACTAACGAGGACAGCTGACTTAATAAACTTAAAACATCAAAATATATTAAAAGTGTTGTAAATATATTTTGAACATACTTTAATATACATGTATATATTGTTATAGGTTCGTGAATCAACAGTGGCCAAGTCTTACTTCTCGACGAAGTAAAAATCTGTGAAAGTGAGTTATAGTCCCACTTTTAAAATCTAATATTTTTGGGATGAGAATACATGCAGGTTTTATAAATGATTTACAAAATAGACACAAGTACGTGAAACTACATTCTATGGTTGAATTATCGAAATCGGATATGCCCCTTTTTATTAAGTCTGGTAATCTAAGAATTAGGGAACAGACACCCTAATTGATGCGAATCCTAAAGATAGATCTATTGGGCCTAACAAACCCCATCCAAAGTATCGGATGCTTTAGTACTTCGAAATTTATATCATATCCGAAGGGTGTCCCGGAATGATGGGGATAATCTTATATATGCATCTTGTTAATGTCGGTTACCAGGTGTTCACCATATGAATGATTTTTATCTCTATGTATGGGATGTATATTGAAATATGAAATCTTGTGGTCTATTGTTACAATTTGATATATATAGGTTAAACCTATAACTCACCAACATTTTTGTTGACGTTTAAAGCATGTTTATTCTCAGGTGAATACTAAGAGCTTCCGCTGTTGCATACTAAAATAAGGACAAGATTTGGAGTCCATGTTTGTATGATACTGTGTAAAAACTGCATTCAAGAAACTGATTTCGATGTAACATATTTGTATTGTAAACCATTATGTAATGGTCGTGTGTAAACAGGATATTTTAGATTATCATTATTTGATAATCTACGTAAAGCTTTTTAAACCTTTATTTATGAAATAAAGGTTATGGTTTGTTTTAAAAATGAACGCAGTCTTTGAAAAACGTCTCATATAGAGGTCAAAACCTCGCAACGAAATCAATTAATATGGAACGTTTTTAATCAATAAGAACGGGACATTTCAGTTGGTATCCGAGCGTTGGTCTTAGAGAACCAGAATTTTGCATTAGTGTGTCTTATCGAGTTTGTTAGGATGCATTAGTGAGTCTGGACTTCGACCGTGTTTACTTGAAAAATGATTGCTTAACAAATTTTGTTGGAAACTATATATTTTTAACATGTGAATATTATGTGATATATTAATCTCTTAACGCGTTTGATATTATGTGATAGATGTCTACCTCTAGAACAAGTCTCATTGACTCACCTAATAATAATGAAGAGTCAAATGTAAATTGGAATGATTCGTGGACTGATTCACAAGTTCCCGAAGAGGAACCGGAAGAAGAGTCGGAACCAGAAGAAGAATCGGAACCGGAAGAAGAATCGGAACCGGATGAAGAAATAGAACCGGTGGGGGAAATAATAAAACGGTTGAGTAAAAGAAAATCCTCAACCAACCGACCAAGGTTAATTATGGTCAATGGTGTTTCCGCTAAGGAAGCAAAATATTGGGAGGATTACCAATTCTCCGATGAATCGGATTCTGACGAGAATTCCGATGATGTTATAGAAATTACCCCAACTGAATTTAAAAAGGCAAAAGAAAATAATAAGGGAAAGGGCATAAAAATAGAGAAATCTAATTCCAACCCCGATGAACTTTATATGTATCGTCAACCCCCGAAGTCCTTAAGTTGTAACAATGACCCGGGAACCTCTAAACCACCAGGTTTTTCTAAACCAATGTGGAAAACGACGGCTCGTATTAGGGGAACATCATATATCCCTAGAAACTTGGCAAAACGAACCAAAACCGAAGAAGAAGAAACAAGCGAGTCGGAATAAGATAGTTGTATTCGTGTGGTGTAATATATGTAATATAGTGTGCTTATGCTTTATGATATATGTAAAAATTGCTTGTATTAATAAGTATTTTTTTTTATGAATCTAACTCTTGTCTATTTTACAGTATAAAAACACAAAATGGATAGACAACTCAATATTTTAAGAGACCTACCCGGAGACATGATTGATGAAATCTTGTCTAGAGTCGGTCAGAATTCTTCGGCACAACTATTTAAGGCGAGATCAGTTTGTAAGACATTCGAAGAACGTTCCAAGAATGCCTTGGTTTATAAAAGGCTTTCGTTCGAAAGATGGGGGATATCACATTGGGAAATCCATAAGTTACGATGAGTTTACTTTGACGCATATATTGCGGGGAACCCAAATGCTATTTTACGCAATGGGTTAAGAAATTATTTTGACTCAATATATTCGAATATTGGACTTCGTGATTTAGAAAAAGCGGCTAACATGCAACATAAAGAAGCATGTTATGCTTACGGATTAGTAATGTTCGCTTCTCACCAAAGTGAGAACAAGAACATCGGCCTACAACTATTAAACAAAACGTTCCCACAAGTGACGGAGTCGGTAATTGGGGTAAGAAATGAGGTTTTTAGATTGTTACGGGACTGTTGGACATTATGTAACCCTCGTCCCTTTGATGACGTTACAACACGCTGTCTTATCAACGGCCATAACGGTTATGTTTCACAAGACCAAGGATGGGAAGTAGTCCTAGTAAAACCAGAATGCATGACTTGTTTCTGGACGTATGAATTACGTGTCTTTATTGCCTTTGCTGAACGACTTGTGTACTAGCTAGAATTATCTTCACAACTATCTTGTATCAAAGTTATTGTGTGCTATATTTCATGCTTTATGTAAAATAAGCGGTATTGTAAGTTTGTAAAATATTGTATAAAAGTTTGAACGCGAAATATTATTATAATCAGTTTTTCATATAGAATTGTAGTAGTTGAATTGTATATTAGCTACTAAGTATGAACTTAACGGGTAGGTACTACCCGAATTTAAACTTATAAAACGCTAATATGAAGAAAAAGCTTTTATAAATGAGTTCATATTATGCTACGAAATACTATTAACTACTCTTAATATTCTGTATGATTAACTTGTTCCATTTGACTATTTTGAAGGAAATGGCACCGACTACTCGACACACCGTGAATATGAATGAAGAGGAATTCCGTACTTTTCTAGCTTCAAACATAGCCGCAGTACAGGCTGCGCTACATACCAACAATAACCTTGGATCTAGCAGTACAGGAAATCGTGTAGGATGCACCTACAAAGAATTCACTGCCTGCAAACCTTTGGAATTTGATGGAACCGAAGGACCGATCGGATTGAAACGGTGGATCGAGAAGGTCGAATCGGTGTTTGCCATAAGTAAGTGTACTGAAGAGGACAAAGTAAAGTACGCTACGCATACCTTCACAGGTTCTGCGTTAACATGGTAGAATACCTATCTAGAGCAAGTGGGACAAGACGATGCGTACGCACTACCGTGGTCAGCATTCAAGCACTTGATGAACGAGAATTACCGTCCCAGAACCGAGGTTAATAAGCTCAAGACAGAACTTAGAGGGTTACGAACCCAAGGATTTGATATTACCACGTACGAAAGACGATTCACAGAATTTTGCCTATTGTGTCCGGGAGCATTCGAAGATGAGGAAGAGAAGATCGACGCGTTTGTGAAAGGATTACCGAAAAGAATCCAAGATATAAGTTCACACGAGCCCGCCTCCATACAACAGGCATGTAGAATGGCTCACAAATTAGTGAACCACATTGAAGAAAGAATTAAAGAACAGACTGCTGAAGAGGCCAATGTGAAGCAAGTCAAAAGAAAGTGGGAGGAAAACGGTGATAAGAATCACCAATACAACAACAACAGCAATTACAACAATAATCGCAACAATTATCCCAACAATCGCAACATCAATCGCAACTACAACAAACGGCCCAACAAACACAACAACAACAACAACAGCAACTACAACAATCATCCCAACAACAATAATAACCGCAACAACAACAACAATCAGAAGCAGCTATGCCAAATGTGTGAAAAGTATCACTCGGGGTTCTGCACCAAATTTTGCAACAAGTGTAAAAGAAATGGTCATAGCGCGGCGAAGTGTGAGGTCTACGGACCAGGGGTTAATAGAACGAAAGGAACAAATGGTGTCGGAACGAGTAATGGCGGAGCAAGTAGTGTCAGAGCAAGTTATGCCAATGTAGTTTGTTATAAATGTGGAAAACCAGGCCACATTATTAGAAATTGCCTGAACCAGGAGAACACGAATGGACAAGGCCGCGGAAGAGTTTTCAATATTAATGCGGTAGAGGCACAAGAAGACCCGGAGCTTGTTACGGGTACGTTTCTTATTGACAATAAATTTGCTTACGTTTTATTTGATTCGGGTGCGGATAGAAGCTATATGAGTAGAGATTTTTGTGCTAAATTAAGTTGTCCATTGACGCCTTTGGATAGTAAATTTTTACTCGAATTAGCAAATGGTAAATTAATTTCAGCAGATAATATATGTCGGAATCGAGAAATTAAACTGGTTAGCGAAACATTTAAGATTGATTTGATACCAGTAGAGTTAGGGAGTTTTGATGTGATAATCGGTATGGACTGGTTGAAAGAAGTGAAAGCAGAGATCGTTTGTTACAAAAATGCAATTCGCATTATACGAGAAAAAGGAAAACCCTTAATGGTGTACGGAGAAAAGGGCAACACGAAGCTACATCTTATTAGTAATTTGAAGGCACAAAAACTAATAAGAAAAGGTTGCTATGCTGTTCTAGCACACGTCGACAAAGTACAAACTGAAGAAAAGAGCATCAATGATGTTCCCATTGCAAAAGAATTTCCCGATGTATTTCCGAAAGAATTACCGGGATTACCCCCACATCGATCCGTTGAATTTCAAATAGATCTTGTACCAGGAGCTGCACCAATAGCTCATGCTCCTTACAGACTCGCACCCAGCGAGATGAAAGAACTGCAAAGCCAATTACAAGAACTTTTAGAGCGTGGTTTCATTCGACCAAGCACATCACCGTGGGGAGCTCCTGTTTTGTTTGTCAAGAAGAAAGATGGTACATTCAGGTTGTGTATCGACTACCGAGAGTTGAACAAACTTACCATCAAGAACCGCTACCCACTACCGAGAATCGACGACTTATTTGATCAACTACAAGGCTCGTCTGTTTATTCAAAGATTGACTTACGTTCCGGGTATCATCAAATGCGGGTGAAAGAAGATGATATTCCAAAGACTGCTTTCAGAACACGTTACGGTCATTATGAGTTTATGGTCATGCCATTTGGTTTAACTAATGCACCAGCTGTGTTCATGGACCTTATGAAACGAGTGTGTGGACCATACCTTGACAAGTTTGTCATTGTTTTCATTGATGACATACTTATTTACTCAAAGAATGACCAAGAACACGGTGAACACTTGAGAAAGGTGTTAGAAGTATTGAGGAAGGAAGAATTGTACGCTAAGTTTTCAAAGTGTGCATTTTGGTTGGAAGAAGTTCAATTCCTCGGTCACATAGTGAACAAAGAAGGTATTAAGGTGGATCCGGCAAAGATAGAAACTGTTGAAAAGTGGGAAACCCCGAAAACTCCGAAACACATACGCCAGTTTTTAGGACTAGCTGGTTACTACAGAAGGTTCATCCAAGACTTTTCTAGAATAGCAAAACCCTTGACTGCATTAACGCATAAAGGGAAGAAATTTGAATGGAATGATGAACAAGAGAAAGCGTTTCAGTTATTGAAGAAAAAGCTAACTACGGCACCTATATTGTCATTGCCTGAAGGGAATGATGATTTTGTGATTTATTGTGACGCATCAAAGCAAGGTCTCGGTTGTGTATTAATGCAACGAACGAAGGTGATTGCTTATGCGTCTAGACAATTGAAGATTCACGAACAAAATTATACGACGCATGATTTGGAATTAGGCGCGGTTGTTTTTACATTAAAGACTTGGAGGCACTACTTATATGGGGTCAAAAGTATTATATATACCGACCACAAAAGTCTTCAACACATATTTAATCAGAAACAACTGAATATGAGGCAGCGTAGGTGGATTGAATTGTTGAATGATTACGACTTTGAGATTCATTACCACCCGGGAAAGGCAAATGTGGTAGCCGATGCGTTGAGCAGGAAGGACAGAGAACCCATTCGAGTAAAATTTATGAATATAATGATTCATAATAACCGTACTACTCAAATAAAGGAGGCGCAACAAGGAGTTTTAAAAGAGGGAAATTTAAAGGATGAAATACCCAAGGGATCGGAGAAGCATCTTAATATTTGAGAAGACGGAACCCGGTATAGGGCTGAAAGGATTTGGGTACCAAAATTTGGAGATATGAGAGAAATGGTACTTAGAGAAGCTCATAAAACCAGATACTCAATACATCCTGGAACGGGGAAGATGTACAAGGATCTTAAGAAACATTTTTGGTGACCGGGTATGAAAGCCGATGTTGCTAAATATGTAGGAGAATGTTTGACGTGTTCTATGGTCAAAGCTGAGCATCAGAAACCATCAAGTCTACTTCAACAACCCGAAATCCCGGAATGGAAATGGGAAAATATTACCATGGATTTCATCACTAAATTGCCAAGAACTGCAAGTGGTTTTGATACTATTTGGGTAATAGTTGATCGTCTCACCAAATCAGCACACTTCCTGCCAATAAGAGAAGAGGACAAGATGGAGAAGTTAGCACGACTGTATTTGAAGGAAGTCATCTCCAGACATGGAATACCAATCTCTATTATCTCTGATAGGGATGGTAGATTTATTTTAAGATTCTGGCAGACATTACAGCAAGCATTAGGAACTCGTCTAGACATGAGTACTGCCTATCATTCACAAACTGATGGGCAGAGCGAAAGGACGATACAAACGCTTGAAGACATGCTACGAGCATGTGTTATTGATTTCGGAAACAGTTGGGATCGACATCTACCGTTAGCAGAATTTTCCTACAACAACAGCTACCATTCAAGCATTGAGATGGCGCCGTTTGAAGCACTTTATGGTAGAAAGTGCAGGTCTCTGATTTGTTGGAGTGAAGTGGGGGATAGACAAATTACGGGTCCGGAAATTATACAAGAAACTACCGAGAAGATCATCCAAATTCAACAACGGTTGAAAACCGCCCAAAGTCGACAAAAGAGCTACGCTGACATTAAAAGAAAAGATATAGAATTTGAAATTGGAGAGATGGGCATGCTTAAAGTTGCACCTTGGAAAGGCGTTGTTCGATTTGGTAAACGAGGGAAATTAAATCCAAGGTATATTGGACCATTTAAGATTATTGATCGTGTCGGACCAGTAGCTTACCGACTTGAGTTACCTCAACAACTCGTAGCTGTACATAACACTTTCCACGTCTCGAATTTGAAGAAATGTTTTGCTAAAGAAGATCTCACTATTCCGTTAGATGAAATCCAAATCAACGAAAAACTTCAATTCATCGAAGAACCCGTCGAAATAATGGATCGTGAGGTTAAAAGACTTAAGCAAAACAAGATACCAATTGCTAAGGTTCGATGGAATGCTCGTAGAGGACCCGAGTTCACCTGGGAGCGTGAAGATCAGATGAAGAAGAAATACCCGCATCTATTTCCAGAAGATTCGTCAACACCTTCAACAGCTTAAAATTTCGGGACGAAATTTATTTAACGGGTAGGTACTGTAGTGACCCGAACTTTTCCATGTTTATATATATTAATTGAGATTGATATTTACATGATTAAATGTTTCCAACATGTTAAGCAATCAAACTTGTTAAGACTTGATTAATTGAAATATGTTTCATATAGACAATTGACCACCCAAGTTGACCGTCGATTCACGAACGTTAAAACTTGTAAAAATGACATGACGATATATATATGGATATACATATGGTTAACATGAGATTATGATAAGTAAGTATCTCCATAAGTATATTAACAATGAGTTATATACATATAAACAAGACTACTAACTTAAGGATTTCAAAACGAGACATATATGTAACGATTATCGTTGTAACGACATTTAAATGTATATATATCATATTAAGATATATTAATATATCATAATATCATGATAATATAATAATTTAACATCTCATTAGATATAATAAATAATGGGTTAACAACATTAATTGAGATTGTTAACTTAAAGGTTTCAAAACAACACTTACATGTAACGACTAATGATGACTTAATGACTCAGTTAAAATGTATATACATGTAGTGTATTTAGATGTATTAAAATACTTTTGGAAGACTTCAAGACATATATCAAAACACTCATACTTAACGAAAATGGTTACAGTTACTTTCCCATTCTTTTCTTTCATCAAGAATTCTAGTCATATTCTTACCCGTATTATACACAGCTTCAAAACGTACTTACTATAGGTATTGAAAGGACCCGTCCTAATCCATCCGGACAAAGTCCACATCGATTACAAACGATTCACAATAGTTGGTTACATCGCGAGGTACTTGACCTCTATATGATACATTTTACAAACATTGCATTCGTTTTGAAAAGACAAACTTCCTTACATCGAAAATTGATGATATGCATACCATTTCATAACATATCTAATTATAATTATCTAAATAATAATCTTGATGAACTCGACGACTCGAATGCAACGTCTTTTGAAATATGCCATGAATGACTCCAAGTAATGTCTCTAATATGAGCAAACGCACAGCGGAAGATTTCTTTCGTACCTGAGAATAAACATGCTTTCAAGTGTCAACCAAAAGGTTGGTGAGTTCATTAGTTTAACATAAATAATCATTTCCATCATTTTAATAGACCACAAGATTTTCATTTCTCATAAACATACGTCCCATACATAGAGACAAAATATCATTCATATGGATTGAACACCTGGTAACCGACATTCACAATATGCATATAAGAATATCCCCATCATTCCGGGATCCTCCATCGGACATGATATAAATTTCGAAGTACTAAAGCATCCGGTACTTTGGATGGGGCTTGTTGGGCCCGATAGATCTATCTTTAGAGTTCGCGTCAATTAGGGTTTCTGTTCCCTGATTCTTAGATTACCAGACTATATAAAAAGGGCATATTCGATTAGATAATCCAACCATAGAATGTAGTTCCGATCACTTGTGTCCATTTCGTAAAACATTTATAAAAGCAGCGCATGCATTCTCAGTCCCAAAAATATATATTGCGAAAGCATTTAAAAAGGGAGTAATGAAAACTCGCTATACTGTACTTTGTAGTAAAAATACATATGACGACTTTGAACAATGCAGGGTTGACCTCGGATTCACGAACCTATATCATTCGTATATATACATCAAAATATATACTTGTAATCGAGCAATTTCATATCTTATAACCTCATATATTATATATTTTGTTTATATATATATATATTTAAAAATGATTATTATTTATATAGTTATATTAATATGTCTATATCTAGAAACTACTTAATTTGTTGTATATAAGTTTATATAAGGTTATTATGCTTTATATATAGTTATATGGTTTATTAATATAATTGTAGTATGTATAATAAGTATGTTTTTATATTCAAATTATTTATTTGTTTAAAAATGATGGTTTTGATATTAACGTTTTACTAATACTAATAATAATGCTAATACTAACTTCATTAAAAATGATAATTTTAATAATAGTAATGATATTGTTAATAATAATACTTTTATCTAATTATAAGATTAATAATACTAATGGTTATAAAAGTGATATTAGTACTAATATTAATGAGAAAAATAATAACTTGTATTATATTCCATAATAATAATAATAATAACCCTAGTCATAATGATATTAATACATACATTAGTAATAATAGTCATAATACATAAATGATAAAATTAACCATAATCAACGTATTAGTATTGTTTATAACAATAATAATAATAATAATAATAATAATAATAATACTTATTATGATAATTATAATTATGATAATATTAATAATTGTGATAATTATAATTCTAAAACTACTACTAGTTATAATAATTATAAATATAAATATGGTAATAATTATAATCATAATATGAATCATAATCATAATAATCATAATAACAAGAATAATACTAAAAATAATAATGATAACAATTATAACAACAACAACAACAACAACAATAATAATAATAATAATAATAATAATAATAATAATAATAATAATAATAATAATAATAATAATAATAATAATAATAATAATAATAATAAATGAATATACTAGTAACTACCTTTAAAAGCTCAAAAATATACAAAACTGCCCAAGCCGGGACTCGAACCCGAGACCTCTCGCTCCACAACCACCTGCCTAACCATCCGTCTGTTCTTTCTTTTTCTCAAATATGTTGGATTCTAATTATACTTAACACTACATTACTGATTTCCCTTTCTTCTTCAACTCAATCTCCAATAGACCAGACCAGGGATCGATTCACACTAGTAACACTTTACACAATTAGTTTTAAGACTCATAAACTATTAGTGATTGATTAAATTAATTAAAACAACAGATTTATTTAATTAAAAACTGCTAACGGTAAAGAAACTGACCCGTTGAACTCAAAAATCAAATTCAAGTTTAGAGGTAGTTTTAGGTCACGATCATAAAATGAAAAATGTTTCAAAACTCTCCTGGAAACTATTGAAACTATCAATTTAATCTATATTTAAACAGAAAGCCCGAATTTGGCTGAAGAACAATCGTTGACTTTATGATTTTAAAACTTTGACCCCTAAATTCGAAGTGAATAAAAAGAATTGGGAGCTTATATTTTGCAGATAGTTTAAACAAAATATTCCTAACAAAACCACGTTTACACATTTTGAAATCTATTTCGAATTCGAGCTGTTTAATAAATGGAACAAGAACAGAGCAGGTACTGCTGTTCTTCCCATTTTTCTGATTAAAACTGATGATTTGAAAGCTGTAAAAGGATAATTGAAGTTGTTAATTGATATTGTAGGTGGTCTGGTGTTGTTTACTCTAAATTTGATTGAGTCATATAGTTTTAAAAAAAAGTCGACAGGATCATAATTAGAGAGATAAATTAAAAAAAAAAATAAAGCAGATGTGTAATTGTGACAGGTTTTGGATTATCTCAGTGTTTGGGAATCATTTGTAATCAATCAGAGATAATAAGTCACATATATAACAGTTAGACAGCTAAGTATAACAGATTGGATTTACTTTTAAATATAAAACTTAATTTTTAATAATAATAATCCTATTAATAAATAAAAAGAACAATACTGAATATTATTAATAATAACATAATAATATTAATAATAATATTAACAATTCTAATAATAGTATTAATTTTAATTATCTTAATAATAATAATGCTACTATTAATAACAATAAATAATAATGTTTCTGATAAACTAAAAAAAAAAAATTGTTGATATTAGTATTGTTTTAATGATAAAGTTAATTGTAATGACATAATTAATATTACTACTGATAAGGATAGTAATTCGTATTATTAAATAATATAACTTATATAAAATGATAATAGTAATACTATACTAGTTTGCACATATCGAATTTCATATTTATATCATAGTATTATTAATATTGATATTTATTCTAATAGCAATGAAAGTAAGAATATTTAATAATCATAATAATTGTAATTTTATTACTATCTATAATAATAATGATATTAATAATGTTAACATTAATAATGATATAATAAATTAAATGTATTAAATTTTATATTATTCATAACAATATTGTGAATACTGATATTAATATTACTATTAATATTTATTTAAATGAAAGTAATAATAGTTTAGCAACTATATTCTAGTCTTGTAAGTAAGTTTAGTATATATAATATTCAATAATTATTTATATAATAACATATAGTTACTTATGATATTATGTTATTTATACTAGCAATAGATATTGAAATTTTCGACACACAACATTTATAATATTAATTATGCATTGTAACCATATATGTTTACAGATTCATTATAACTAAATTATTGTGTATCTTATTTTATATTTATATAATTTTAAATGTTTTAATTTATATTTTAAAATTTCAATTTATTATATATACTTACATTTACATGTATATATATACACAATTATTTATAAATCATTGTTCGTGAATCGTCGTGAATAGTCAAAAGGGCAAATGCGTTCATATAAATTGTTCCAAAGTTTTCGAGACTCAACATTACAGATTTTACTTATCGTGTCGGAAACATATAAAGATTAAGTTTAAATTTGATCGGAAATTCCCGGGTCATCACAGTACCTACCCGTTAAAGAAATTTCGTCCCGAAATTTGAGTGAGGTCGTCATGGCTAACAATAAATATGTTTTCCTGACGAATATGAGCTGATAAATAGAGTTTATCATTATTGAATAATACAGATAAAAATAATTCAATTATTCGAAGAGTACGAATGAAGCTATCACCAAAGAGTGAAATAGGAAAGTAAGGATTCATCTTAACTTTTGACGTAGTCATGGTTGAATTTAGAAAATGAGGTGCGTCTTAACTTTTAACGTAGAGGGTTGAATTCCAGAATTCAAGGGATTAAGGAAAATCTTCGAAATCTAAAAGATTTGATTCTTCGGCGAATGAGGAAATTAAGATCTTTCTAATTAAATACGGTGATCTGCTTCGATTACTCTGTCTGATATTTCCATTATAAATTAAACTCTTTCGTTCCATTATTCTCACCATTCCTATACTTTCCTTCTTGTTTCATACATCCAAAAGATTCTGAAAATGTTTAATCCAGTTCTGATCATTGTCCTCATCCTTACTATCACAACAATCATTCTCCTTTTCCAACTTCCACCAGAGGAATCTGCTTTCTTCTACTTCGCCCTTGGGATTATAATGTTTTTAATTCTCCCGTGTATTTATGTTGCTATAAACATTGATATATACAGTTTGTAATTTATGTGTTGCTATCGGGATTTATATTCTCCCTTAAATTTCAAAGCTCTATGCTTTTGTTTTCTCTTCCCGACTTCAATTCAAGCGAATAATGGTCCATAATTTGTAGATATAGAGTTTCGAATGATTATAATGTTCTAAGCAGGAAGGAACGTGATAGCACGATTTGATTTTCAAATTTATCAACATCGCGGAAGATAGAACCATCAAGAATACATTTTCTTGATTTGTTCAGGAGTTGGGTAGAATGAAAGAGTTATGTAACATGGCACATGATGATGTTATGATCTGTGAATCATCACGTCTCATTAGAAACTCAGCATGACCTACTGTAATATAATCACGTTGATCAAGTGTCATTATATTATACTAACTCATGCATCAGTTCCCAACATTACTTCAATAACATTCATATTTTAAGCTCGAAAGTTTACATAATATAGAAACTAACAGTTTCTATATGATGTAACACTGATAGCACGAAGAAATTAATGATTTCAGATAAGAACAGTTATGAAAATATCTTCAGAATTATGGAGGATATTTATAATGAAAGATATGATGATATCTTGGAATTTCTAATATCGATGGATGATGAAGAAGATTTATCCGTAAGGGTTTAGATTCGGAAGCAAGGTATTTGCTAAAGATTTCATCAGAAACAGAATCATTTGGATTCTTTGAAGTCAAACTTATTCTTTGTGATTTGTCCACGGATTTCTTCCTAGTTTCGTATAATCTGCTTTTCGGTACTAAATTTTCTATTGAATGTTTCCAATATATTGATACACAGGAAGCACGAAGAGGTATATAATTTCGGACGAGAGTATTTATGAAAATATCCTCAGAAATATCGAAGATATTGATGATAATATTTTGGAATTTCTAAGTTCGATGGTTGATGGAGAAAGATTTTCCGCAAGATTTAATCATGACTTCGGAGCAAGATATTCTTTGAAAGTTTCATCGGATCCAGAATCACCTGGATTCTTTGAATATATGGTATGGTCCTGGTATTTGTCCTTGGTCTCCTTCGTGGTTAGCTCAATCCGTTTTCCAGTTCCAACTTTTCTGAGCTTTTCCAACATACTATTCTTTATCATCAAACTCTTGGCCATTTAGGCCATCTACAATTTTACTGTTTCCTCTGCATTTAATGCAGCCATATTTGTATCGTCGGTTGTCAATCCGAGGTGGTTTCATAAGAATGGTGTTGTTAGATGATTAAACGCTGATGGTAATATGGTGGAATATAAAAGGTTCTCCGGTAACAATAAAGAGCACACATATAAATATCAAGGTTATAATAAGGTTGTTTTGAACAAAAAGTCGAAGTTGACTTGTTGGAGCTGTGACAAAATTGGCTAATTTGAAAAGAAATTGCGTTGTTATTTTCGGAAATAACAATGCCAAAGAAGCTATCACAGATACGTGTTAAACATTTATACCGGTTCTGAGAATTTTCAGGTGCATAACTATACGCATCAATCTTTTCTTCCGTAAATGAAGTGCGGTTGGTTCATCCTCCCGATTGAGGTGTTTTCAAGAATTACGAAAGGTTTGAACGCAGATTGTAATCGTGAAGATACAAATGAGGTTTATGATGAAATCAAGTGGCAAACTTGAAGAATTGTTTAGTTTCATATGCTATAATCAATATTTTAATTCATTTTAATTGTCCAGTGTTGGTAGTCCACAGTAACAGTCCAGTAATTCATATACAGTTTTATATATAAAATTCGAATTAATTAATACATTTCGTGACCCGTATACGTCTCAGACTCGATCACAACTCAAACTATATATATACATATAGATGGGTCGATATGATATGTCAAAATATTGTATACGTGTCCCGATATTTAAAGTGCGTAAAATAAATAACAGAAATTAAATAACGATAAATAAAGTGCGTAAAGTAAATAACAGAAATTAAATGACAAAAAATAAAATTGCGAGAATATAAATTGCGATAAAATAAATTGCGATAATTAAATTGCGATAAATAAAGTGTAATACGGAATTAACAGTTAGCTAGGAATAGTTAGCTAGGATTTTGTTAGCGTGATTTCTTAATAAAATTTAATATTGTTAATTAGTCTGTTTCTAATCAATTTTTATTGTGTCCATTATTTCTTCATTATGCCACTTGTTGGATTCTGAAGGTCAAAATCCAAATATGAAATTGAATTTGAATGAAAATAGTTATTCTTTGGTGAACGGATACGTATCTCGGTGGTTGTAAATAGGATAGTGAATAACTGTTGAATCAGATTCGAAGAATATACAGTGTAACTTATTAATGTGAAATTTAAATATTCCTTGGGTATTACCTACCCGTTAAAATATTTTTACCATTAACTGTTTGTACAAAAGAATTTTTTATTACAATCTTTATGAAAATATATTTACATATATATTTTCTTCAGATATAATATAGATTTAATGAGTTAATATGATATTAATCTCATTTGATTTATTATTAAAATTAGAATACATAATCTCTAAAACATTAGAGATTACATAATTGCCATGAAGAACAAAGATAATTAATGTAGAACGATACGTTGAGCGATGATTATACTCGAGGTATAGAATGTGATATTGAGGCATGTGATGTTGAAACTTGGGTTGTTGGTGCCGGTGATGTTGCTGAAGCTGGTACATTTTGCACCATAATCTCTGAATTGATTATTCGAGCGCGAAGTTCGTTGACTTATTACTTCAGGATGATTGTCGGTCTGAACGAGCGGATGAATAAGGTTCAGAATTGTGGATAGAATATAATCTTGTCGAGTTACCCTGGAAATGAGACTGAAAATGGTGTCTCGAACAGGTTCGCCGGTAAACGCTTCAGATTCATTGTCAAGAGGTGAATTCGGTTGGTGGAAGGGATCGCCTTCTGCGCGTCTCCATTGATTAAGTCGACTACAAATCCATCACATGAATTGGGAATGGATGATTGGTTGATTCATGCTGATGACGCTGTTTTCGGAGCTTAGGTGAACATCTATTTCGGAATAGCTATCAGAATAACTATCGGAATAGCTATTGGAATCTGAGAGACTCAAACTGGTTGAGGAATTCATCTCGTACAATCAGGTGAAGGATTTTCAATAAGAAATAGATTATAGGATGTAGATTAGTACCCTGCAATACATAATTTACATATGCATATATAATACTAAAATCCCATAAGTTACGGAGGAATCTACGAAAGTTGTCAGGCAAAGCTACAGTAACAGATACGCTAAGATATAAAGTAGCAGATACGCTAAGATATGAATTTTTGTCTTTACACTATTCATGCAGTCCATGCAGTAAAACGTGTCTAGACTAAGAATGATAAGCAAGTGATTCCCTAAGAATGATAAGCAGGAAATTTTTGACACGAAATGATAAGCAAGACTTTTGACATGCAGACACGGTCGGAGTCCAGACTCACTAATGCATCCTAACGACTTATCAGTTAGACACACTAATGCAGACCTGGTTCGCTAAGACCACCGCTCTGATACCAACTGAAAGACAGTTGGGGACAACCACCGTCCCACCCAGTGCCTTCCCAGCTAACCGCCTGGTGACCACTGAGTGTACCTCAGATACTGATTTTAGGGCCGGCCTCTCGGCAATTGCCAACCCTCGTAAAGGATCGCAAGGAGTAAGAGCCAATGCTTCGTCACAGATAACACTGTGAGAACCTCCTTTACGACTAACCTGCCACACATGGACGGCGTTATACCAGCTCTGATACCAACTGAAAGGACCCGTCCTAATCCATCCGGACAAAGTCCACATCAATTACAAATGATTCACAATAGTTGGTTACATCGCGAGGTACTTGACCTCTATATGATACATTTTACAAACATTGCATTCGTTTTGAAAAGACAAACTTCCTTACATCGAAAATTGTAACGACCCGGATTTTTCCGATCGTTTTACACTTATAAGATTAATATTTACATAAATTAAAACTTACCAACATGATAAGCAATCTAAATTGTTGAGATTTATGATTTTGAAAAGAGTTTTACATAACGTTTAACCGTCTAGTTTGACCGATGATATCACGAACTATACAATATATGTTAATTATACGTTTGTGTATATATATGTATATATACATATTTAACATGATTTAAGGATGTTTAAATATCTCATTTTGTATTAATAACAATAAGTTATAAGTATATTTTGAAACTACTAACTTAAGCTTTCAAAACGATAACTATACGTAACGTTATTTGACATAAATACTTACGACCTATAATGTTTATACATATATCGTATATATAATGTATTTAATCACTTTTAAAGACTTAAATACATAAAACAATATAAGTATATTCACAAAAGATAGCTATATTTGAATCCTCATTCCATTTTTCACAAGATTTCTATACGTATATCTAGAGTATATGTACTCGTATCATACCTAGCTTCTATACGTATTTACTATTGGTATATACACATCAAATCACCACCAACCAGCCCTTGTTCATGCCTTATGTATAAGGTAACTACTTTTGTTATTTAGTATGACAATTTCACATGATTAAAAGATCTTTTCACAAAATTACAAATTTATACACCTTTTACACCACCATAAATACATGCATCCATTTTCAATTTTTGGAACATCATTTCTCTAGCTAAACACACACACTTACTAGCCTCATGTCTCTCTAAGAACTCCAGCAAAAATCCTCTCAAGAATCACCTTAAACACCACCATAAAAAGATCAACAAAAACACTACAAAAATACAACTTTCAATTCAAGTTTATGTCTTAAGTTGCTTCCAATCTTTCATCCAATTTCATCACTCTTTTGGTTCTAGGTTTTTACTCCTCTTTTACAGCAATCTTGTCCAAGTAACTTGAGGTAGTAACTTTGTTCATAACCTTATTCGATTCATATATATATAGCTATCTTATTGTATGGTATACAATTTTAACAACAAAAACATAGTTTGAATGATTTCAAACTTGTTTGCAAACTAAATAGATCCTTCTAACTTAACTTTTAAAATACTTCAAGACCTATAATATAACTTAAATATATGCTAATTTAACAAGGTATAACTTGGTTTTTCAAAGAATACCTTAAAAAACTGTTTTTATGACGTCGGAGTGCAACCGGGGGCTGTTTTGGGTTGGATAATTAAAAACCATCTTGAACTTTGAATTGGAGGTTTATATTCTGGAAAAATGATATTTCTTATGAATATGTTAACACATAAAAATTTCATGATTTAATTCATAGTATAAGTATTTTTAGAAAAATGGTCATTAAATGATGTTTTTGTAACAAAAATGATTAACTTCATAAGTTTCACCAAAATTTGACCTATGACCTATGATTTCGAATACAAACTAAGGTATTTACAGTTCATATTCTTAAAGAGGGACTCGATCCAAGGAAGTGGAAATTTGAATCAACGAAAACGGAGTTGTAACGAAGAAATTATGACCAAAACAAAATCGGATATCCAAGACTAGTTTAGCCACGAAAATAATTGGAGAAAATTAAATAAATCACATCTTCCTAAAGTAACATGATATTTTATACATATGTACTCATAATTTAATTTTATATGGTTCAGGATCACCCGTAAACAATACGAGAAGATTAATCATAAGATCCCATGATTGTACGCAACACGTCATTTGACAACACCGGTACTTTATGTACGCAACACGTCATTTGACAACACCGGTACCATGGGTCAAGATTAATCTCGACCAATACATATACGATGGGGGTTTTATTTATTTCATTGGGGGTTTATTAAACAACTAAATATGAACCATTAAAATTGAATTACTAACATCGGACTGCTAACTACGGACTAAGGAATTATTAAAAGTATTATAAGTATATATATGTGACGATTGTTTAAAAAGAAAAGGTATTGATATATTATATATGGATAGGTTCGTGATATCAATCGGAGACCAAGTCGAAATTACATATCTTTAAGACAAAAGTGAGTATATAGTCCCACTTTTAAACTCTAAATATTTCGGGATGAGAATACATGTATTTTATATTTTACGCTATGGACACAAGTAACTGAAAAATATATTCTACGTTGAGTTGTACCACTGGCATACTTCCCTGTAGCTTGGTAACTAATATTTACAGCGGTATTGTAAACGCGAATCCTGTTGATAGATCTATCGGGCCTGACAACCCCAACCGGACTGGACGACCAGTATTCAACGGTTGCACAGTACTTCGTTTCGTGACTACACCTTGGTACGGTGTAGTAAGATTTCATAATAAAGGGAATATGCGACGTGATTAAATGTTAAGTATGGTTACCAAGTGCTCAACCACTTAGAATATTTTTATTAAAATGTTTATATATGAAATCTTGTGTTCCATTGTTATAACGCTGCTAGCATCAAACCTATATATCTCACCAACTTTATGTTGACGTTTTAAAGCATGTTATTCTCAGGTATGAATTAAGTCTTCCGCTGTGCATTAGCTCATGTTAAGGATACTACTTGGGACCTTTTAAGCCATGATACAAAGACGTTGCATTCGAGTCATTGGAGTTCAATAGAGAATATAAATAAGTAAATGACAGATTAGGTCATTTGGATATTATGAAATGTTAGACGAAAATGTCAAATATTGATGTAATGATAGTTTGCCTTTTTAAGAATAAATGCAACGTTTGTAAAATGTATCATATAGAGGTCAAGTACCTCGCAATGTTATCATATGTTATTGTATTCGTCCCTATGGATTGGGTCGGGTCGTCTCATGTGGTATCAGAGCGTTGGTCTTAGCGAACCAGGCCTTGCATTAGTGTGTCTAACTGGTAGTTGTTAGGATGCATTAGTGAGTCTGGACTTTGACCGTGTCTACATGTCAAAAGTTTTGCTTATCATATCTAGTCGAAAATCATCTGCTTATCATCCTTAAGAATTGCCTGCTTAGTATTCTTAAGTCTAGACACGTCTTACTGCATTTGGTGCATCGATAGTGTATAGACAAAATTTGTATCCTAGCGTATCTGTTGCTATAGACATTGCCTGACGAATTTCAAAGATTCTCCGTAATTCACGGGATTTTGAGTATTATAAATACATATGTAAATTATGTATTGAAGAATACCAAACCCAACTCCTATAATCTATTCCAAACCAAAAATTCATTTCCCCGACTGTACAAGATGAACTCCGCGTCCAGTTCGAATTCCTCCGACTCCGACAGCTACGCTGATATGGATTTCCATTCGGGCTCCGAAGGCAGCGTCACTGGAATGGATCAACCAATTTCTCATCATCTATTCTGGATGAATTGGGGATGGGTTCGTAGTATACTAAATTATTGGAGACAAGAAGAAGGTGATCCCTTTCACCCACCGAATTTCCCCATTGGCGACGAACCTGAAGCACTTACCGGCGAACCTGTTCGAGAAACCATTTTCTCTCTCATTTCTCGAGTATCTCGTCACGATTATATCCTATCCCATATTTCGGATCTTGTTCATTCTCTCACTCCAACCGCCAATCATCCTGGTGTACTAGCAGAAATTAACGAACTTCGCGCTCGTGTGACGGCTTTGGAGAACACGGTGCGAAGGTTACAAACACCAGCAGCAGCACCAGCAGCATAACCAGTACCGTTAACAACATCAACCTCGCAATCTTCAGTACCAGTAGCATCATCGACGTCAACGACATCATCAGCATCAACACCAACCGTATCATTACCACCACCAACAATCACATCAGCACCACGTACCTCAACATCATCATCTGAACTTCGAATATGATCTTTGTTCTACATATCATTCTACACCGATTACCTCTTCTTTACGTATCGTTCTTCGTTCGACATGACGATTATGTAATCTCTAATGTTTTGGAGATTATGTAATCTAGTAATAACGATAAATCAAATGAGTTGAGTATTTTATTGACTCATTAAATTCATAGTTACCTCCGAAGAAAATATATATGCAAATATATTTTCATAAAGATTGTAATTAAAAATTTCATTCGTACAAACTGTTAATGATGAAAATATTTTAACGGGTGGGTAGTACCCAAGGAATATTTAGAATTCACATTAACAAGTTACACTGTACATTCTTCGAATCTGATTCAACGATCATTTATTATCCTACTTACAATTACCGATATACGTATCCGTTCACTCAAGATTAACCATTTCCATTTAAATTTCATATTTGGATTTTTACCTATCCGAATCCAACAAGTGGCATAATGAAGAAACATTGGCAAAATAAAAATTGTTAGAAACAGATGAATTAATTAATTGAAATTGTGATAGGATTACACGCTAACTGTTCCGGCTAACTGTTCCCAGCTAACTGATTAATATTTAATTTATCGCAATTTACATTCTTGCAATTTTAATTTCTGTACTTTACATACCGTCGGAACACATGTACAACAACACGTCGGATTAATTCTGAGACAACACGTTGTATAATGGGTCATGATATATATTTATTTATTTTACGCATTTTAAATAACGGGACACGTATACAAGGTTTCGACTTATCATATTGATCCATCTATATATATATTTCGGAACAACCATAGACACTCTATATGTGAAGGTGGGAGTTGGCTATACAGGGTCGGAGTTGATTCTAAAATATATATATACTTTGAGTTGTGATCGACACCGAGACCAGTACACGGGTCTCGATACGTATTAAGTAATTCGAATATTATATATTTAGTTCATATATGAATTTATTGAACCATTGGACAATCGGACTATTGGACTGCTAACTTTGGACAATTAAAAATGAGTTAAAATGATGATTATTACATATGAAACTAAACAATCCTTCAAGTTTGCCACTTGATTCTATTTTAAACCTCATTTGTATCTTGACGATTACAATTCGCATTCACAACTTTTCATGATTCTTGAAAACATCTCGATCGAGAAGTTCAACCAGCCGCACCTCGTCTACGGAATAAAGATTTATGCATACAATTATGCACCTAAAAATTTTTGAACTCGAAGTTATAGTTAAAACGTATCCGCATCGAATTCCTTATCATCCATTAGCAAAAACAATCACGCGATTCCTTTTCAATTAACTAATTTTGTCACAGCTCCACTTCGATATCTCAGTAAGACTACTCTTATTACAATCTCGATATATATATATACGTTGTTCTTTCGCCATCGTTACCGGAGAACCTTTTATATTCCATCATATTACCATCAGCGTTTAATCATCTAAAAATACAATTCTCCTTAAACCATCTTGGTTTGATAACCAATGACCCAGATCCGATAACTTTGAAAATACTGACGAAGCAGCATGTTGTAGAAGGTCTTAATGACCAAATGTTGATGATAAAAGAAGGAAGTGTTAGGAACGCTCGATAGAAAATTGGTACTGAAAACCGGATTGAACAAACCATGAAGGAGACTCTGAACAAGTTACAAGGACTAAACTTGTACATAAAGAATTATGACGATTCTGTAGCAAACACCTTGCTTCTGAATCTAAACCCTTACGGGTCAATCTTCATCATCATCCTTCGACATTAGAAATTCCAAGATATTATCATATCTTTCATTATAAATATCCTCAATATTTCTGAAGATATTTTCACCACTATCCTTATCTGAAATCATTTATCTCTCTGTAATATCTGCGTTACAATATAAAGGAAACTATGTTAGTTTCTAAATCCTTCAAGTTTAAAATAGGAATGTTCTGAAGCAGTGTTGGGAACTGATGCATGAACTAGTATAATATAATGAAACTTGATCAACTTCATTATATTACAGTAAGTCATGTTAAGTTTCTAATGGAATATGATGATTCACAGTACCGTCATCATGTGCCATGTTACACGACTTTTACATTCTATCCAATTCCGAAACATATTAAGAACAAATCATCTTGATAGTTCTATTTTCCTGGATATTCTGGTAATTTGACAAATCAAAATCGTGCCATTACCATTCCTTTCTTAGAGCATTAGCTATGTTCATTCCGAATTTTATACCTACGAATTTCGAACTATTGATCGCTTGACTCAAGGACGGGAAGAAGAAACGAAGGGACAAAGTCCCAAAATAGAAATTGGGGTATAGATTACAGCAAATAGGAGAGAGTATTAACTATGGATGACAATGATTATGGAAAACAGAAGCAGGAGCATCGAAATATAAGGAAAGATATCAAACCCAATAACCACCCAGAAACTACAAACCGTGTGTATCAATACGTATGGCGACGTAAAGACACGGGAGAATTAGAAACATTATAATTCCAAGAAAATCATAAAAGTGAATAGATTCTTCTAGCGGTAGATGAAAGAGAAGAATGAAAGATATGAAAGTTAGAAGTATAACAAAAATCAGAACGGGATGAAGCATTTTAAAGGATACCTTAAGGTATGAATTAGAGGAGGAAGAGTAAGAGATGTGAGGTATGGAAGTAAGAAAGGGAAGGAGGTGGATTTATAGTGAAATATCCGACAAAGAAATCGAAACAGATTATCGCATTAAATCAAAGGAGATCCTGTTTTCTAAATCATCGAAGAACCAAATCTTATTACATAAGATTTTCTTTAAATCCCTTAAATTCTGGAAATCAATCCTAATCTCGACATCGGTTAAAACAATTCTATATTCACTCATTTCATTCTTTTGTGATAGCTTCACTCGTGCGCTTCACATGACCGAATCGTTTTATCCATATCTTCCAATAATGATAAAACTCTATTAATACCTCATATTCGTCATGAAAACATTCCTATTGTTATTTATGACAACCTCTACCAAATTTCGGGACGAAATTTCTTTAACGGGTGGGTACTGTAACGACCCGGATTTTTCCGATCGTTTTACACTTATAAGATTAATATTTACATAAATTAAAACTTACCAACATGATAAGCAATCTAAATTGTTGAGATTTATGATTTTGAAAAGAGTTTTACATAACGTTTAACCGTCTAGTTTGACCGATGATATCACGAACTATACAATATATGTTAATTATACGTTTGTGTATATATATGTATATATACATATTTAACATGATTTAAGGATGTTTAAATATCTCATTTTGTATTAATAACAATAAGTTATAAGTATATTTTGAAACTACTAACTTAAGCTTTCAAAACGATAACTATACGTAACGTTATTTGACATAAATACTTACGACCTATAATGTTTATACATATATCGTATATATAATGTATTTAATCACTTTTAAAGACTTAAATACATAAAACAATATAAGTATATTCACAAAAGATAGCTATATTTGAATCCTCATTCCATTTTTCACAAGATTTCTATACGTATATCTAGAGTATATGTACTCGTATCATACCTAGCTTCTATACGTATTTACTATTGGTATATACACATCAAATCACCACCAACCAGCCCTTGTTCATGCCTTATGTATAAGGTAACTACTTTTGTTATTTAGTATGACAATTTCACATGATTAAAAGATCTTTTCACAAAATTACAAATTTATACACCTTTTACACCACCATAAATACATGCATCCATTTTCAATTTTTGGAACATCATTTCTCTAGCTAAACACACACACTTACTAGCCTCATGTCTCTCTAAGAACTCCAGCAAAAATCCTCTCAAGAATCACCTTAAACACCACCATAAAAAGATCAACAAAAACACTACAAAAATACAACTTTCAATTCAAGTTTATGTCTTAAGTTGCTTCCAATCTTTCATCCAATTTCATCACTCTTTTGGTTCTAGGTTTTTACTCCTCTTTTACAGCAATCTTGTCCAAGTAACTTGAGGTAGTAACTTTGTTCATAACCTTATTCGATTCATATATATATAGCTATCTTATTGTATGGTATACAATTTTAACAACAAAAACATAGTTTGAATGATTTCAAACTTGTTTGCAAACTAAATAGATCCTTCTAACTTAACTTTTAAAATACTTCAAGACCTATAATATAACTTAAATATATGCTAATTTAACAAGGTATAACTTGGTTTTTCAAAGAATACCTTAAAAAACTGTTTTTATGACGTCGGAGTGCAACCGGGGGCTGTTTTGGGTTGGATAATTAAAAACCATCTTGAACTTTGAATTGGAGGTTTATATTCTGGAAAAATGATATTTCTTATGAATATGTTAACACATAAAAATTTCATGATTTAATTCATAGTATAAGTATTTTTAGAAAAATGGTCATTAAATGATGTTTTTGTAACAAAAATGATTAACTTCATAAGTTTCACCAAAATTTGACCTATGACCTATGATTTCGAATACAAACTAAGGTATTTACAGTTCATATTCTTAAAGAGGGACTCGATCCAAGGAAGTGGAAATTTGAATCAACGAAAACGGAGTTGTAACGAAGAAATTATGACCAAAACAAAATCGGATATCCAAGACTAGTTTAGCCACGAAAATAATTGGAGAAAATTAAATAAATCACATCTTCCTAAAGTAACATGATATTTTATACATATGTACTCATAATTTAATTTTATATGGTTCAGGATCACCCGTAAACAATACGAGAAGATTAATCATAAGATCCCATGATTGTACGCAACACGTCATTTGACAACACCGGTACTTTATGTACGCAACACGTCATTTGACAACACCGGTACCATGGGTCAAGATTAATCTCGACCAATACATATACGATGGGGGTTTTATTTATTTCATTGGGGGTTTATTAAACAACTAAATATGAACCATTAAAATTGAATTACTAACATCGGACTGCTAACTACGAACTAAGGAATTATTAAAAGTATTATAAGTATATATATGTGACGATTGTTTAAAAAGAAAAGGTATTGATATATTATATATGGATAGGTTCGTGATATCAATCGGAGACCAAGTCGAAATTACATATCTTCAAGACAAAAGTGAGTATATAGTCCCACTTTTAAACTCTAAATATTTCGGGATGAGAATACATGTATTTTATATTTTACGCTATGGACACAAGTAACTGAAAAATATATTCTACGTTGAGTTGTACCACTGGCATACTTCCCTGTAGCTTGGTAACTAATATTTACAGCGGTATTGTAAACGCGAATCCTGTTGATAGATCTATCGGGCCTGACAACCCCAACCGGACTGGACGACCAGTATTCAACGGTTGCACAGTACTTCGTTTCGTGACTACACCTTGGTACGGTGTAGTAAGATTTCATAATAAAGGGAATATGCGACGTGATTAAATGTTAAGTATGGTTACCAAGTGCTCAACCACTTAGAATATTTTTATTAAAATGTTTATATATGAAATCTTGTGTTCCATTGTTATAACGCTGCTAGCATCAAACCTATATATCTCACCAACTTTATGTTGACGTTTTAAAGCATGTTATTCTCAGGTATGAATTAAGTCTTCCGCTGTGCATTAGCTCATGTTAAGGATACTACTTGGGACCTTTTAAGCCATGATACAAAGACGTTGCATTCGAGTCATTGGAGTTCAATAGAGAATATAAATAAGTAAATGACAGATTAGGTCATTTGGATATTATGAAATGTTAGACGAAAATGTCAAATATTGATGTAATGATAGTTTGCCTTTTTAAGAATAAATGCAACGTTTGTAAAATGTATCATATAGAGGTCAAGTACCTCGCAATGTTATCATATGTTATTGTATTCGTCCCTATGGATTGGGTCGGGTCGTCTCAAAAATTGACAATATGCATACCATTTCATAACATATCTAATTATAATTATCTAAATAATAATCTTGATGAACTCAACGACTCGAATGCAACGTCTTTTGAAATATGCCATGAATGACTCCAAGTAATGTCTCTAATATGAGCAAATGCACAGCGGAAGATTTCTTTCGTACCTGAGAATAAACATGCTTTCAAGTGTCAACCAAAAGGTTGGTGAGTTCATTAGTTTAACATAAATAATCATTTCCATCATTTTAATAGACCACAAGAATTTCATTTCTCATAAACATACGTCCCATACATAGAGACAAAACATCATTCATATGGATTGAACACCTGGTAACCGACATTCACAATATGCATATAAGAATATCCCCATCATTCCGGGATCCTCCATCGGACATGATATAAATTTCGAAGTACTAAAGCATTCGGTACTTTGGATGGGGCTTGTTGGGCCCGATAGATCTATCTTTAGAGTTCGCGTCAATTAGGGTTTCTGTTCCCTAATTCTTAGATTACCAGACTATATAAAAAGGGCATATTCGATTAGATAATCCAACCATAGAATGTAGTTCCGATCACTTGTGTCCATTTCGTAAAACATTTATAAAAGCAGCGCATGCATTCTCAGTCCCAAAAATATATATTGCGAAAGCATTTAAAAAGGGAGTAATGAAAACTCACTATACTGTACTTTGTAGTAAAAATACATATGACGACTTTGAACAATGCAGGGTTGACCTCGGATTCACGAACCTATATCATTCGTATATATACATCAAAATATATACTTGTAATCGAGCAATTTCATATCTTATAACCTCATATATTATATATTTTGTTTATATATATATATTTAAAAATGATTATTATTTATATAGTTATATTAATATGTCTATATCTAGAAACTACTTAATTTGTTGTATATAAGTTTTTATAAGGTTATTATGCTTTATATATAGTTATATGGTTTATTAATATAATTGTAGTATGTATAATAAGTATGTTTTTATATTCAAATTATTTATTTGTTTAAAAATGATGGTTTTGATATTAACGTTTTACTAATACTAATAATAATGCTAATACTAACTTCATTAAAAATGATAATTTTAATAATAGTAATGATATTGTTAATAATAATACTTTTATCTAATTATAAGATTAATAATACTAATGGTTATAAAAGTGATACTAGTACTAATATTAATGAGAAAAATAATAACTTGTATTATATTCCATAATAATAATAATAATAACCCTAGTCATAATGATATTAATACATACATTAGTAATAATAGTCATAATACATAAATGATAAAATTAACCATAATCAACGTATTAGTATTGTTTATAACAATAATAATAATAATAATAATAATAATAATAATAATAATAATAATAATAATAATAATAATAATAATAATAATAATAATAATAATAATAATAATAATAATACTTATTATGATAATTATAATTATGATAATATTAATAATTGTGATAATTATAATTCTAAAACTACTACTAGTTATAATAATTATAAATATAAATATGGTAATAATTATAATCATAATATGAATCATAATCATAATAATCATAATAACAAGAATAATACTAACAATAATAATGATAACAATTATAACAACAACAACAATAATAATAATAATAATAATAATAATAATAATAATAATAATAATAATAATAATAATAATAATAATAATAATAATAATAATAATAATAATAATAATAATAATAATAATAATAATAATAAATGAATATACTAGTAACTATCTTTAAAAGCTCAAAAATATACAAAACTGCCCAAGCCGGGACTCGAACCCGAGACCTCTCGCTCCACAACCACCTGCCTAACCATCCGTCTGTTCTTTCTTTTTCTCAAATATGTTGGATTCTAATTATACTTAACACTACATTACTGATTTCCCTTTCTTCTTCACCTCAATCTCTAATAGACCAGACCAGGGATCGATTCACACTAGTAACACTTTACACGATTAGTTTTAAGACTCATAAACTATTAGTGATTGATTAAATTAATTAAAACAACAGATTTATTTAATTAAAAACTGCTAACAGTAAAGAAACTGACCCGTTGAACTCAAAAATCAAACTCAAGTTTAGAGGTTGTTTTAGGTCACGATCATAAAAAGAAAAATGTTTCAAAACTCTCCTGGAAACTATTGGAACTATCAATTTAATCTATATTTAAACAGAAAGCCCGAATTTGGCTGAAGAACAATCGTTGACTTTATGATTTTAAAACTTTGACCCCTAAATTCGAAGTGAATAAAAAGAATTGGGAGCTTATATTTTGCAGATAGTTTAAACAAAATATTCCTAACAAAACCACGTTTACACATTTTGAAATCTATTTCGAATTCGAGCTGTTTAATAAATGGAACAAGAACAGAGCAGGTACTGCTGTTCTTCCCATTTTTCTGATTAAAACCGATGATTTGAAAGCTGTAAAAGGATAATTGAAGTTGTTAATTGATATTGTAGGTGGTCTGGTGTTGTTTACTCTAAATTTGATTGAGTCATATAGTCTTAAAAAAAAGTCGACAGGATCATAATCAGAGAGATAAATTAAAAAAAAAAATAAAGCAGATGTGTAATTGTGACAGGTTTTGGATTATCTCAGTGTTTGGGAATTATTTGTAATCAATCAGAGATAATAAGTCACATATATAACAGTTAGACAGCTAAGTATAACAGATTGGATTTACTTTTAAATATAAAACTTAATTTTTAATAATAATAATCCTATTAATAAATAATAAGAACAATACTGAATATTATTAATAATAACATAATAATATTAATAATAATATTAACAATTCTAATAATAGTATTAATTTTAATTATCTTAATAATAATAATGCTACTATTAATAACAATAAATAATAATGTTTCTGATAAACTAAAAAAAAAATTGTTGATATTAGTATTGTTTTAATGATAAAGTTAATTGTAATGACATAATTAATATTACTACTGATAAGGATAGTAATTCGTATTATTAAATAATATAACTTATATAAAATGATAATAGTAATACTATACTAGTTTGCACATATCGAATTTCATATTTATATCATAATATTATTAATATTGATATTTATTCTAATAGCAATGAAAGTAAGAATATTTAATAATCATAATAATTGTAATTTTATTACTATCTATAATAATAATGATATTAATAATGTTAACATTAATAATGATATAATAAATTAAATGTATTAAATTTTATATTATTCATAACTATATTGTTAATACTGATATTAATATTACTATTAATCTTTATTTAAATAAAAGTAATAATAGTTTAGCAACTATATTCTAGTCTTGTAAGTAAGTTTAGTATATATAATATTCAATAATTATTTATATAATAGCATATAGTTACTTATGATATTATGTTATTTATACTAGCAATAGATATTGAAATTTTCGACACACAACATTTATAATATTAATTATGCATTGTAACCATATATGTTTACAGATTCATTATAACTAAATTATTGTGTATCTTATTTTATATTTATATAATTTTAAATGTTTTAATTTATATTTTAAAATTTCAATTTATTATATATACTTACATTTACATGTATATATATACACAATTATTTATAAATCATTGTTCGTGAATCGTCGTGAATAGTCAAAAGGGCAAATGCGTTCATATAAATTGTTCCAAAGTTTTCGAGACTCAACATTACAGATTTTACTTATCGTGTCGGAAACATATAAAGATTAAGTTTAAATTTGATCGGAAATTCCCGGGTCATCACAGGTATATACCAATAGGAACTAGCATGGGATTCCACTCTTGATTATGTCATTTATGACTAATCAATTTTAACTTTTACCATGAGCTAGTCAACTAACTAGAACTCCTTTTAACCCCACTCACCACTCACCAATTACCACTCATCATTCACTCCATTTCACTTTCAATTCTCTTTCTAATTCTCTCTCAACACATACACACTATTATGAACGTATTTTTCCAGTAGTTAATCATCATCTTCATCAAAAATCACTTCAAGAATCAAGCTATAATCATCATAGGAAGAACACTTCAAAAATCTCTTCAAGTTTACTAATTTACTTCCAAGCTTTCTAATCCATTCCAAGTAATCATCTAAGATCAAGAAACCTTTATTATATACAGTAGGTTATCTTTCTTATTCAAGGTAATATTCATATTCAAACTTTGATTCAATTTCTATAACTATAAACTATCTTAATTCGAGTAAAAATCTTGAACTTGTTTTTGTGTCATGATCCTACTTCAAGAACTTTCAAGCCATCCAAGATCCTTTGAAGCTAGATCATTTCTTGTCACTTCCAGTAGGTTTACCTACTAAACTTGAGGTAGTAATGATGTTCATAACATCATTCGATTCATATATATAAAACTATCTTATTCGAAGGTTTAAACTCGTAATCACTAGAACATAGTTTAGTTAATTCTAAACTTGTTCGCAAACAAAAGTTAATCCTTCTAACTTGACTTTTAAAATTAACTAAACACATGTTCTATATCTATATGATATGCTAACTTAATGATTTAAAACCTGGAAACACGAAAAACACTGTAAAACCAGATTTACGCCGTCGTAGTAACACCGCGGGCTGTTTTGGGTTAGTTAATTAAAAACTATAATAAACTTTGATTTAAAAGTTGTTATTCTGAGAAAATGATTTTTATTATGAACATGAAACTATATCCAAAAATTATGGTTAAACTCAAAGTAGAAGTATGTTTTCTAAAATGGTCATCTAGACGTCGTTCTTTCGACTGAAATGACTACCTTTACAAAAATGACTTGTAACTTATTTTTCCGACTATAAACCTATACTTTTTCTGGTAAGATTCATAAAATAGAGTTCAATATGAAACCATAGCAATTTGATTCACTCAAAACGGATTTAAAATGAAGAAGTTATGGGTAAAACAAGATTGGATAATTTTTCTCATTTTAGCTACGTGAAAATTGGTAACAAATCTATTCCAACCATAACTTAATCAACTTGTATTGTATATTATGTAATCTTGAGATACCATAGACACGTATACAATGTTTCGACCTATCATGTCGACACATCTATATATATTTCGGAACAACCATAGACACTCTATATGTGAATATTGGAGTTAGCTATACAGGGTTGAGGTTGATTCCAAAATATATATAGTTTGAGTTGTGATCAATACTGAGATACGTATACACTGGGTCGTGGATTGATTCAAGATAATATTTATCGATTTATTTCTGTACATCTAACTGTGGACAACTAGTTGTAGGTTACTAACGAGGACAGCTGACTTAATAAACTTAAAACATCAAAATATATTAAAAGTGTTGTAAATATATTTTGAACATACTTTAATATACATGCATATATTGTTATAGGTTCGTGAATCAACAGTGGCCAAGTCTTACTTCTCGACGAAGTAAAAATCTGTGAAAGTGAGTTATAGTCCCACTTTTAAAATCTAATATTTTTGGGATGAGAATACATGCAGGTTTTATAAATGATTTACAAAATAGACACAAGTACGTGAAACTACATTCTATGGTTGAATTATCGAAATCGAATATGCCCCTTTTTATTAAGTCTGGTAATCTAAGAATTAGGGAACAGGCACCCTAATTGACGCGAATCCTAAAGATAGATCTATTGGGCCTAACAAACCCCATCCAAAGTATCGGATGCTTTAGTACTTCGAAATTTATATCATATCCGAAGGGTGTCCCGGAATGATGGGGATAATCTTATATATGCATCTTGTTAATGTCGGTTACCAGGTGTTCACCATATGAATGATTTTTAT
The DNA here is from genome assembly GCF_046630445.1 of Rutidosis leptorrhynchoides. Lineage (NCBI taxonomy): Eukaryota > Viridiplantae > Streptophyta > Magnoliopsida > Asterales > Asteraceae > Rutidosis > Rutidosis leptorrhynchoides. Next base: position 180,510,281 of record NC_092342.1, on the reverse strand, counting down.
CTCTATGTATGGGATATATATTGAAATATGAAATCTTGTGGTCTATTATTACAATTTGATATATATAGGTTAAACCTATAACTCACCAACATTTTTGTTGACGTTTAAAGCATGTTTATTCTCAGGTGAATACTAAGAGCTTCCGCTGTTGCATACTAAAATAAGGACAAGATTTGGAGTCCATGTTTGTATGATACTGTGTAAAAACTGTATTCAAGAAACTGATTTCGATGTAACATATTTGTATTGTAAACCATTATGTAATGGTCGTGTGTAAACAGGATATTTTAGATTATCATTATTTGATAATCTACATAAAGCTTTTTAAACCTTTATTTATGAAATAAAGGTTATGGTTTGTTTTAAAAATGAATGCAGTCTTTGAAAAACGTCTCATATAGAGGTCAAAACCTCGCAACGAAATCAATTAATATGGAACGTTTTTTGTAATGACCCTCACTTTTTCGATCAATTTATACTTATAAGATTAATATTTACATAAATTAAACCTTACCAACATGATAAGCAATCCAAATTGTTGAGACTTATGTTTTCAAAGAGAGTTTTACACAACGATTGACCGTCTAGTTTGACCAATGATATCACGAACTATACAATATATGATAATTATACGTTTGTGTATATATATGTATATATACATATTTAACATGATCTAAGGATGTTTTAATATCTCATTTTGTATTAATAACAATAAGTTATAAGTATATTTTGAAACTACTAACTTAAGTTTTCAAAACGATAACCATACGTAACGTTATTTGACATAAATACTTATAACATATAATGTTTATACATATATCGTATATGTAATGTATTTAATCACTTTTAAAGACTTAAATACATAAAACAATATAAGTATATTCACAAAAGATAGCTATATTTGAATTCTCATTCCATTTTTCACAAGATTTTCTATACGTATATCTAGAGTATATGTACTCGTATCATACCTAGCTTCTATACATATTTACTATTGGTATATACACATCAAATCACCACCAACCAGCCCTTGTTCATGCCTTATGTATAAGGTAACTCTCTTGTTCATGCCTTATGTATAAGGTAACTACTTTTGATGTTTAGTATGACTAATTACATAAAAATACAACATGAAATTTTGTCCATGTTTTTCCATTAATCATGTTTTTATGGCCTTAAATACATCTTCCATTTTCAAATTTTATTACCTCATTTCTTTAACCAAAAACACACTCTTAAGAAACTCCATAACCATTCAGCTAGTATCCATGAAGATCTAGCCATAAAAACATCACTTAATCACCATAAGAAAACTCTTACAAAAATACTTCAAGAATCCTTCCAAGAACACAAGTTTACTTCCAATCTTTCATCCAACTCCATCACTCTTTTGGTTCTAGATTTTTACTTCTCTTTTACAGCAATCTTGTCCAAGTAACTTGAGGTAGTAACTTTGTTCATAACCTTATTCGATTCATATATATATAGCTATCTTATTTTATGGTATAAAATTTTAACAACAAGAACATAGTTTGAATGTTTTCAAACTTGTTTGCAAACTAAATAGATCCTTCTAACTTAACTTTTAAAATACTTCAAGACCTGTAATATATCATAAATATATGCTAATTTAACAAGGTATAACTTGGTTTTTCAAAGAACACCTTAAAAACTGTTTTTACGACGTCGGAGTGCAACCGGGGGCTGTTTTGGGTTGGATAATTAAAAACTATCTTGAACCTTGAATTGGAGGTTTATTTTCTGGAAAAATGATATTTACTATGAATATGATAACACATAAAAATTTCATGATTTAACTCAAAGTATAAGTACTTTTAGAAAAATAATCATTTAAGGTTGTTTACATGATGGAAAATGATTAACTTCATAAGTTTCACCAAAGTTTGACCTTTGACCTGTGATTTTGAATACAAACTAAGGTATTTACAGTTCATATTCTTAAAGAGGGACTCGATCCAAGGAAGTGGCAAGTTGAACCAACGAAAACGGAGTTGTAACGAAGAAACTATGACCAAAACAAAATCGGATATCCAAGACTTGTTTAGTCACGAAAATAATTGGAGAAAAATTAAATAAATCACATCTTTTTAAAATAACATGATATTTTATATATATGTACTCATAATTTAATTTTATATGGTTCAGGATCACCCGTAAACAATACGAGAAGATTAATCATAAGATCCCATGATTGTACGCAACACGTCATTTGACAACACCGGTACTTTATGTACGCAACACGTCATTTGACAACACCGGTACCGTGGGTCAAGATTAATCTCGACCAATACATATTCGATGGGGGTTTTATTTATTTCGAGGGGGGGTTTTATTTATTTATTAAACACCTAAATATGAACCATTAAAATTGAATTGCTAACTACGGACTAAGAAGACATTAAAAGTATTATAAGTATATATATGTGACGATTGTTTAAAATGAAAATATATTGATATATTATATATGGATAGGTTCGTGATATCAATCGGAGACCAAGTCAAAATATATATATCTTCAAGGCAAAAGTGAGTATATAGTCCCATTTTTAAACTCTAAGTATTTCGGGATGAGAATACATGTATTTTATGTTTTACGTTATGGACACAAGTAACTGAAAAATATATTCTACGTTGAGTTGTACCATTGGCATACTTCCCTGTAGCTTGGTAACTATTATTTACAGCGGTATTGTAAACGCGAATCCTATTGATAGATCTATCGGGCCTGACAACCCCAACCGGACTGGACGACCAGTATTCAACGGTTGCACAGTACTTCGTTTCGTGACTACACTTGGTACGGTGTAGTAAGATTTCATAATAAAGGGAATATGCGACGTGATTAAATGTTAAGTATGGTTATCAAGTGCTCAACCACTTAGAATATTTTTATTAAAATGTTTATATATGAAATCTTGTGGTCTATATTTATATCGCTGCCGGCATTAAACCTATATCTCACCAACTTTATGTTGACGTTTTAAGCATGTCTATTCTCAGGTGATAATTAGAAGCTTCCGCTGCAACATGTTGAATTTAAACAAGATCTTGAGTATGCATATTTGTGTCAAAAATAAAACTGCATATCGGAGGATTTGTAATGTAAAATATGCTAGAAATCGTATTGTTATCATCACATGTAAAGTTTGTAAGTCTAAGATTATCGCTAAACGATAATCATCTTTTTATTGTCTAAAGCTTGTATTAAAATAAGAGTTATGGTTTGTAATGTAAAATAAATGCAGTTGTTCTTTTAAAAATGTCGCATATAGAGGTCAATACCTCGCAATGAAATCATACGTTATCTAACTCGTTCTTATGGTTAAGGACGGGTTATGACATGTGGTATCAGAGCGGTGGTCTTAGCGAACCAGGTTTGCATTAGTGTGTCTAACCGAGAAGTCGTTAGGATACATTAGTAAGTCTGGACTTTGACCGGGTCTGATTTTTAAAAACCATTGCTTATCATTGTTGGCTAAAATTTATATGTAAATATTATGTAGTACTAATGGGTTAGTTGTTATGTGATAGATGTCGGGCTCGAAACTTATTATCACATTCAGCGACTCCGAACCAGAATCTTCAGATGGTGTTCCAGTCATTAACCTATCCGATGACGAAAATGATATCTTTGGGGAAGACTCACAAATTCCGGATGAACCAACTATAGGGAACTCGGAAAGTGAACCCGAGGAGGAAAATGAACCCGAGGAGGAAAGTGAACCCGAGGAAGAAATACAGGAAATTACAAAAGACAAGTTCGAACTAGGAAAGAAACGAAAGGCTAATGAATTAGAAAATTCAAATCCCGAGTTTAGTGAGGATGATGTGGCACCAACTCCACTAGACACTACCACCCCTATTCCCGCTATCCCTATTCGTTCTATCCCAGCATCTAGTTCTTCAGCCCCACCGCCAAAATATAGGCTGACAGCTAGGATAAGCGTTAGACCATTCCTTGAACCTAAACGTCCTAGAAAATAGACCAAACGATGCACTGCCGTATTAAACCATGGGATCATATAATGTTTTGTAATATTATTAGAGTGGTTTGCTTAATGTTCGATGTAAGATAAGCATATGTAAAATAGTGAAGTATGAAATGCAATAATTTTCCATGGTTAAGTATTATTTAGATTGTAGTAATTGGTTCTGTACTAAGCTATTAAGTATGAACATTAACGGGTAGGTACTACCCTAGATATAATTATAAAACGCTAATAAGAAGAAAAGGCTTTTATAATAATACCTAGTTCATATTATTAACAAGCTATAATGTACTATAAATACACACTACATCTATAATATTCCATGTGAATAATTATTTTCTTTCATTAGGAAATGGCGCGATTGAATCGAACGACGGAACAAGAAGTCGAGGAATTCATCAACCAGCGAGTCAATGACAGAATGTTATGGGTCGAAGCTGCAAGAGCTGCTGCAGTTAACCCAAATCCTCGTGTAGGATGCACCTACAAGACGTTTCAAGCTTGCAAGCCCTCATCATTCAGTGGAACGGAAGGACCGATCGGTTTAACCCGATGGATAGAAAAGATGGAGACTGTGTTTAAAATCAGTGGTTGTGTTGAAAAGGACATGACCAAGTATGCATCATGCACTTTACAAGATAGTGCACTCACGTGGTGGAAAAATTATGTGAAGGCTGTAGGAGGAGATGTAGCTTATGATACTCCATGGGAAGAATTCAAAATAATGTTAATCAACGAGTATTGTCCAAGGAACGAGGTTAGGAAGTTGGAAGATGAATTACAAAGCCTGAAGGTTGTTGGTACTGAAATCACCAACTATAATCAGCGATTCATGGAATTAGTTTTGCTATGTCCTGAATTGGTTCCAACCGAAGAACGGAAGATTGAAATGTACAAAGATGGTTTGACCAAAAAGGTCAAGGCAAATGTTACAGCATCGAAACCTAAGACAATTCATGAAGCTATAACCATGGCAAACGAGCTAATGGATCAGGTCATCATGGATAAGAAAGTATCCAATACTGATGTGAAGGTATCAGGTAACAAAAGAAAGTGGAATGGAAATTATGATCGAGGTAACCAACAACAATCTTTTAAGAAACAAGAAATCACGCAAGGTGCGGGTAGTGGTTTAAGCTTTGGTTATAAAGGACAAAATCCTTTATGCAACCGATGCCACAAACATCACTCTGGTTACTGTAATGTGGTATGCAACAAATGTAATCGAAAGGGTCACCTTGCTGAAGATTGTAGGGCTCTCGTTACAAATACAAATGGTACCAAGACTCCTGCCACCAATGCAAATAGAACTGCTTTGGCTACCATTACTTGTTATGGGTGTGGAAAACAAGGTCACTATAAGAGCCAGTGTCCGAATCCAGAGAAGAATAATGGATCTGCACGTGGAAGAGCATTTGTTATTAATGCTAGAGAGGCGTGTGAAGACCCGGAGCTTGTTACGGGTACGTTTACCATTAATAACTTATCCGCATCTATTATATTTGATACTGGTGCCGATAGAAGTTACGTGAGTAGAGGCTTTTATGTAGTGACCCGAACTTTTCCATGTTTATATATATTAATTGAGATTGATATTTACATGATTAAATGTTTCCAACATGTTAAGCAATCAAACTTGTTAAGACTTGATTAATTGAAATATGTTTCATATAGACAATTGACCACCCAAGTTGACCGGTGATTCACGAACGTTAAAACTTGTAAAAACTATATGATGACATATATATGGATATATATATAGTTAACATGATACTATGATAAGTAAACATATCATTAAGTATATTAACAATGAACTACATATGTAAAAACAAGACTACTAACTTAATGATTTTTAAACGAGACATATATGTAACGATTATCGTTGTAAAGACATTTAATGTATATATATCATATTAAGAGATATTCATACATGATAATATCATGATAATATAATAATTTAAAATCTCATTTGATATTTTAAACATTGGGTTAACAACATTTAACAAGATCGTTAACCTAAAGGTTTCAAAACAACACTTACATGTAACGACTAACGATGACTTAACGACTCAGTTAAAATGTATATACATGTAGTGTTTTAAATATGTATTTATACACTTTTGAAAGACTTCAATACACTTATCAAAATACTTCTACTTAACAAAAATGCTTACAATTACATCCTCGTTCAGTTTCATCAACAATTCTACTCGTATGCACCCGTATTCGTACTCGTACAATACACAGCTTTTAGATGTATGTACTATTGGTATATACACTCCAATGATCAGCTATTAGCAGCCCATGTGAGTCACCTAACACATGTGGGAACCATCATTTGGCAACTAGAATGAAATATCTCATAAAATTACAAAAATATGAGTAATCATTCATGACTTATTTACATGAAAACAAAATTACATATCCTTTATATCTAATCCATACACCAACGACCAAAAACACCTACAAACACTTTCATTCTTCAATTTTCTTCATCTAATTGATCTCTCTCAAGTTCTATCTTCAAGTTCTAAGTGTTCTTCATATATTCTACAAGTTCTAGTTACATAAAATCAAGAATACTTTCAAGTTTGCTAGCTCACTTCCAATCTTGTAAGGTGATCATCCAACCTCAAGAAATCTTTGTTTCTTACAGAAGGTTATCATTCTAATACAAGGTAATAATCATATTCAAATTTTGGTTCAATTTCTATAACTATAACAATCCTATTTCAAGTGATGTACTTGAACTTGTTTTCGTGTCATGATTCTGCTTCAAGAACTTCGAGTCATCCAAGGATCCGTTGAAGCTAGATCCATTTTTCACTTTTCCAGTAGGTTTATCCAAGGAACTTAAGGTAGTAATGATGTTCATAACATCATTCAATTCATACATATAAAGCTATCTTATTCGAAGGTTTAAACTTGTAATCACTAGAACATAGTTTAGTTAATTCTGAACTTGTTCGCAAACAAAAGTTAATCCTTCTAACTTGACTTTTAAAATCAACTAAACACATGTTCTATATCTATATGATATGCTAACTTAATGATTTAAAACCTGGAGACACGAAAAACACCATAAAACCGGATTTACGCCGTCGTAGTAACACCGCGGGCTGTTTTGGGTTAGTTAATTAAAAACTATGATAAACTTTGATTTAAAAGTTGTTATTCTGAGAAAATAATTTTTATTATGAACATGAAACTATATCCAAAAATTATGGTTAAACTCAAAGTGGAAGTATGTTTTCTAAAATGGTCATCTAGACGTCGTTCTTTCGACTGAAATGACTACCTTTACAAAAACGACTTGTAACTTCTTTTTCCGACTATAAACCTATACTTTTCTGTTTAGATTCATAAAATAGAGTTCAATATGAAACCATAGCAATTTGATTCACTCAAAACGGATTTAAAATGAAGAAGTTATGGGTAAAACAAGATTGGATAATTTTTCTCATTTTAGCTACGTGAAAATTGGTAACAAATCTATTCCAACCATAACTTAATCAACATGTATTGTATATTATGTAATCTTGAGATACCATAGACACGTATACAATGTTTCGAACTATCATGTCGACACATCTATATATATTTCGGAACAACCATAGACACTCTATATGTGAATGTTGGAGTTAGCTATACAGGGTTGAGGTTGATTCCAAAATATATATAGTTTGAGTTGTGATCAATACTGAGATACGTATACACTGGGTCGTGGATTGAATCAAGATAATATTTATTTATTTCTGTACATCTAACTGTGGACAACTAGTTGTAGGTTACTAACGAGGACAGCTGACTTAATAAACTTAAAACATCAAAATATATTAAAAGTGTTGTAAATATATTTTGAACATACTTTGATATATATGTATATATTGTTATAGGTTCGTGAATCAACCAGTGGCCAAGTCTTACTTCCCGACGAAGTAAAAATCTGTGAAAGTGAGTTATAGTCCCACTTTTAAAATTTAATATTTTTGGGATGAGAATACATGCAGGTTTTATAAATGATTTACAAAATAGACACAAGTACGTGAAACTACATTCTATGGTTGAATTATCGAAATCGAATATGCCCCTTTTTATTAAGTCTGGTAATCTAAGAATTAGGGAACAGACACCCTAATTGACGCGAATCCTAAAGATAGATCTATTGGGCTTAACAAACCCCATCCAAAGTACCGGATGCTTTAGTACTTCGAAATTTATATCATATCCGAAGGGTGTCCCGGAATGATGGGGATATTCTTATATATGCATCTTGTTAATGTCGGTTACCAGGTGTTCACCATATGAATGATTTTTATCTCTATGTATGGGGTGTGTATTGAAATATGAAATCTTGTGGTCTATTATTATGATTTGATATATATAGGTTAAACCTATAACTCACCAACATTTTTGTTGACGTTTTAAGCATGTTTATTCTCAGGTGATTATTAAGAGCTTCCGCTGTCGCATACTTAAATAAGGACGAGATTTGGAGTCCATGCTTGTATGATATTGTGTAATAACTGCATTCAAGAAACTTATTTTGTTGTAACATATTTGTATTGTAAACCATTATGTAATGGTCGTGTGTAAACAGGATATTTTAGATTATCATTATTTGATAATCTACGTAAAGCTTTTTAAACCTTTATTGATGAAATAAAGGTTATGGTTTGTTTTAAAATGAATGCAGTCTTTGAAAAACGTCTCATATAGAGGTCAAAACCTCGCAACGAAATCAATTAATATGGAACGTTTTTAATCAATAAGAATGGGACATTTCATTTTACGCTAAATTGAATTGTTCATCATTACCTCTAGATGCTAAGTACATGATTGAGTTAGCTAATGGTAAACTAATTAAAGCCGATAAAATTTGCCGTGATTGTAAAATAAATTTAGCCGGAGAAACATTTAAAATTGACTTAATACCCGTAGAATTAGGAAGTTTTGATGTAATAGTCGGCATGGACTGGATGTCCAAAGTAGGAGCTGAAGTTGTGTGTGCCAAGAAGGCAATTCGCATTCCTTGTAAGGATAAAATGCCGGTGATGATTTATGGAGAGAAGGGTAACTCAAAGCTAAAACTCATTAGCTGTTTGAAAGCCAAGAAGTGTTTAGAAAAGGGATGTTATGCTATTCTAGCACATGTTAATAAAGTCGAAAAGAAAGAAAAAGAGAAGTGCATCAACGACGTGCCTGTGGCAAGAGATTTTCCTGAAGTTTTTCCAGAAGAGTTGCCGAGATTACCTCCATTTAGATCTGTAGAATTTCAAATAGATTTAGTACCAGGAGCTGCACCAGTTGCCCGTGCTCCATATAGACTTGCACCGTCCGAGTTAAAAGAACTTCAGAGTCAGTTAAAAGAATTACTGGATCGTGGATTCATACGACCAAGTACTTCACCATGGGGAGCTCCGATTCTATTTGTTAAAAAGAAAGATGGATCTTTTAGGATGTGTATAGATTATCGTGAATTAAATAAGTTAACTATCAAAAAACGGTATCCACTACCGAGAATTGACGACTTATTTGATCAACTCCAAGGATCATGTGTGCACTCAAAAATTGACCTAAGGTCGGGCTATCATCAATTACGTGTCAAAGAAGAGGACATTCCGAAAACTGCTTTTCGGACACGTTATGGTCATTACGAATTTTTGGTCATGCCGTTTGGATTGACGAATGCGCCAGCTGTATTCATGGACCTCATGAATCGAGTTTGTAGTCCATATTTAGATAAGTTTGTTATCGTTTTCATTGATGATATTCTTATCTATTCCAAGAGTGAGCAAGAGCATGAGCAGCATTTAAGGTTAATATTAGAGTTGTTGAGAAAAGAACAGCTATATGCTAAATTTTCTAAATGTGCTTTCTGGTTGAAAGAAGTGCAATTTCTTGGTCACGTTGTTAGTAGCAAAGGAATTCAGGTTGATCCAGCAAAAATTGAAGCCATTGAAAAATGGGAGACTCCTAAGACACCAACACAGATACGCCAATTTTTGGGTTTAGCCGGTTATTATAGAAGGTTTATTCGAGATTTTTCCCGAATAGCTAAGCCGTTGACAGCGTTAACGCAAAAAGGGAAGAAATATAAATGGACCTCTGAGCAGGAGAGTGCATTTCAATTACTAAAGAAGAAGTTAACTACGGCGCCTATTTTATCGTTACCAGAAGGGAACGATGATTTTGAAATATATTGTGACGCTTCGCGACAAGGTTTTGGTTGTGTTCTTATGCAACGAAAGAAAGTTATTGCATACGCATCCCGACAATTGAAGATTCACGAGCGGAATTATACGACTCATGATCTAGAACTGGGAGCAGTCGTGTTTGCATTGAAGATATGGAGACACTACTTGTATGGGGTTGAATGCACTATGTTTACTGATCATAAAAGTCTTCAACATATTTTTGATCAGAAACAGTTGAACATGAGGCAATGTAGGTGGGTCGAGTTAATAAATGACTATGATTGTGAAATTCGTTATCATCCCTGGAAGGCGAACGTGGTGGCCGATGCTTTAAGCAGAAAGGAACGAGAACCAATTCGAGTTCGAGCGATGAACATAAAAATTCGCATGAATCTCAACTCGCAAATCAAAGAAGTTCAACGAGAAGCACTTACTAAAGAAAACATAGGAAATGAAACAATGAAGAAGTATGAGAAGCAACTCGTTATACGGGAAGATGGAATTCGATATTTTGCAAATCGTATTTGGGTACCAAAGTTGGGTGGATTAAGGAAGTTGATATTGAATGAGGCACATAAGACAAGATACTCGATACATCCTGGAGTCGGAAAGATGTATCAAGATCTTAAGACGCATTATTGGTGGCCTAACTTAAAGACAGACGTTGCAACATATGTTGGGGAGTGTTTAACTTGTTCCAAGGTCAAAGCAGAACACCAGAAGCCGTCAGGGTTACTTCAACAACCAGAAATCCCAGAATGGAAATGGGATGGTATTACCATGGATTTCATCACGAAGTTACCAAAGACTGCCTGGGGATACGACACCATTTGGGTGATTGTTGATCGTCTCACCAAGTCTGCACATTTCTTGCCTATAAAGGAAACAGATAGAATGGAGAAACTATTACGATTGTATATAAAGGAAGTTGTTTTAAGGCATGGAATACCTATTTCCATTATATCCGATCATGATAGTAGATTTACATCAAAGTTCTGGCAATCACTACAGGAGGCCCTAGGAACTCGTTTGGATATGAGTACCGCGTATCATCCGCAAACTGACGGGCAGAGTGAAAGAACGATTCAGACTCTTGAAGACATGCTCAGAGCATGTGTGATCGATTTTGGAAACGGATGGGATAAATATCTACCATTAGCAGAATTCTCGTATAATAATAGTTATCATGCGAGCATTAAAGCTGCGCCATTCGAAGCATTGTACGGAAGGAAGTGTAGATCTCCTATTTGTTGGAATGAAGTAGGAGATCGACAATTAACTGGTCCCGAGATCATACACGAAACGACTGAGAAGATAGTACAAATCAAGGAGAGATTGAAAACAGCCCGTAGTCGCCAAAAGAGCTACGCCGATGTCCGAAGGAAACCATTAGAGTTTCAGATCGGGGACATGGTTATGTTAAAGGTGTCACCTTGGAAAGGTGTAATACGTTTCGGTAAAAGGGGTAAACTGAACCCAAGATACGTAGGCCCGTTCAAGATCATCGAACGCATTGGACCGGTAGCTTATCGACTCGAGTTACCGCAACAACTCGCCGGAGTACAAAATACCTTTCACGTCTCAAACCTTAAGAAGTGTCTTGCAAAGGAAGACCTCACCATTCCTCTTGAAGAAATCCATGTCGATGAGAAACTACAATTCATCGAAGAACCAATCGAAATCATGGACCGTGAAGTTAAACAGCTCAAGCAGAGCAACATACCGATCGTTAAGGTTCGTTGGAATGCTCGAAGAGGTCCTGAGTTTACTTGGGAATGAGAGGATCAGAAAAACAAAAGTATCCACACTTGTTTCTCGATGACGCAAAATAGGTACAATTTTAAAATTTCGGGACGAAATTTATTTAACGGGTAGGTACTGTAATGACCCGCACTTTTTCGATCAATTTATACTTATAAGATTAATATTTACATAAATTAAACCTTACCAACATGATAAGCAATCCAAATTGTTGAGACTTATGTTTTCAAAGAGAGTTTTACACAACGATTGACCGTCTAGTTTGACCGATGATATCACGAACTATACAATATATGATAATTATACGTTTGTGTATATATATGTATATATACATATTTAACATGATCTAAGGATGTTTTAATATCTCATTTTGTATTAATAACAATAAGTTATAAGTATATTTTGAAACTACTAACTTAAGTTTTCAAAACGATAACCATACGTAACGTTATTTGACATAAATACTTATAACATATAATGTTTATACATATATCGTATATGTAATGTATTTAATCACTTTTAAAGACTTAAATACATAAAACAATATAAGTATATTCACAAAAGATAGCTATATTTGAATTCTCATTCCATTTTTCACAAGATTTTCTATACGTATATCTAGAGTATATGTACTCGTATCATACCTAGCTTCTATACATATTTACTATTGGTATATACACATCAAATCACCACCAACCAGCCCTTGTTCATGCCTTATGTATAAGGTAACTCTCTTGTTCATGCCTTATGTATAAGGTAACTACTTTTGATGTTTAGTATGACTAATTACATAAAAATACAACATGAAATTTTGTCCATGTTTTTCCATTAATCATGTTTTTATGGCCTTAAATACATCTTCCATTTTCAAATTTTATTACCTCATTTCTTTAACCAAAAACACACTCTTAAGAAACTCCATAACCATTCAGCTAGTATCCATGAAGATCTAGCCATAAAAACATCACTTAATCACCATAAGAAAACTCTTACAAAAACACTTCAAGAATCCTTCCAAGAACACAAGTTTACTTCCAATCTTTCATCCAACTCCATCACTCTTTTGGTTCTAGATTTTTACTTCCCTTTTACAGCAATCTTGTCCAAGTAACTTGAGGTAGTAACTTTGTTCATAACCTTATTCGATTCATATATATATAGCTATCTTATTTTATGGTATAAAATTTTAACAACAAGAACATAGTTTGAATGTTTTCAAACTTGTTTGCAAACTAAATAGATCCTTCTAACTTAACTTTTAAAATACTTCAAGACCTGTAATATATCATAAATATATGCTAATTTAACAAGGTATAACTTGGTTTTTCAAAGAACACCTTAAAAACTGTTTTTACGACGTCGGAGTGCAACCGGGGGCTGTTTTGGGTTGGATAATTAAAAACTATCTTGAACCTTGAATTGGAGGTTTATTTTCTGGAAAAATGATATTTACTATGAATATGATAACACATAAAAATTTCATGATTTAACTCAAAGTATAAGTACTTTTAGAAAAATAATCATTTAAGGTTGTTTACATGATGGAAAATGATTAACTTCATAAGTTTCACCAAAGTTTGACCTTTGACCTGTGATTTCGAATACAAACTAAGGTATTTACAGTTCATATTCTTAAAGAGGGACTCGATCCAAGGAAGTGGCAAGTTGAACCAACGAAAACGGAGTTGTAACGAAGAAACTATGACCAAAACAAAATCGGATATCCAAGACTTGTTTAGTCACGAAAATAATTGGAGAAAAATTAAATAAATCACATCTTTTTAAAATAACATGATATTTTATATATATGTACTCATAATTTAATTTTATATGGTTCAGGATCACCCGTAAACAATACGAGAAGATTAATCATAAGATCCCATGATTGTACGCAACACGTCATTTGACAACACCGGTACTTTATGTACGCAACACGTCATTTGATAACACCGGTACCGTGGGTCAAGATTAATCTCGACCAATACATATTCGATGTGGGTTTTATTTATTTCGAGGGGGGGTTTTATTTATTTATTAAACACCTAAATATGAACCATTAAAATTGAATTGCTAACTACGGACTAAGAAGACATTAAAAGTATTATAAGTATATATATGTGACGATTGTTTAAAATGAAAATATATTGATATATTATATATGGATAGGTTCGTGATATCAATCGGAGACCAAGTCAAAATATATATATCTTCAAGGCAAAAGTGAGTATCTAGTCCCATTTTTAAACTCTAAGTATTTCGGGATGAGAATACATGTATTTTATGTTTTACGTTATGGACACAAGTAACTGAAAAATATATTCTACGTTGAGTTGTACCACTGGCATACTTCCCTGTAGCTTGGTAACTATTATTTACAGCGGTATTGTAAACGCGAATCCTGTTGATAGATCTATCGGGCCTGACAACCCCAACCGGACTGGACGACCAGTATTCAACGGTTGCACAGTACTTCGTTTCGTGACTACACTTGGTACGGTGTAGTAAGATTTCATAATAAAGGGAATATGCGACGTGATTAAATGTTAAGTATGGTTATCAAGTGCTCAACCACTTAGAATATTTTTATTAAAATGTTTATATATGAAATCTTGTGGTCTATATTTATATCGCTGCCGGCATTAAACCTATATCTCACCAACTTTATGTTGACGTTTTAAGCATGTCTATTCTCAGGTGATAATTAGAAGCTTCTGCTGCAACATGTTGAATTTAAACAAGATCTTGAGTATGCATATTTGTGTCAAAAATAAAACTGCATATCGGAGGATTTGTAATGTAAAATATGCTAGAAATCGTATTGTTATCATCACAAGTAAAGTTTGTAAGTCTAAGATTATCGCTAAACGATAATCATCTTTTTATTGTCTAAAGCTTGTATTAAAATAAGAGTTATGGTTTGTAATGTAAAATAAATGCAGTTGTTCTTTTAAAAATGTCGCATATAGAGGTCAATACCTCGCAATGAAATCATACGTTATCTAACTCGTTCTTATGGTTAAGGACGGGTTATGAAAGGATCCGAAACTAATCATTCGGACATCGTCCATATAGATTAAAAACGAATTACAATAGTTGATAACATCGCGAGGTACTTGACCTCTATATGATACATTTTACAAACGTTGCATTTATTTCTTAAAGGCAATCTATTATTACATCGAGAGTTGACATATTAGCCTAACATTTTATAACAACCAAATGATCTAATCTGCCATTTTCATAACAATAGTCTTTAATGAACTTCAATGACTCGAATGCAACGTCCTTGTATCATAGCTTAAATGGTCCCAAGTAGTATCCTTAACATGAGCTAATGCACAGCGGAAGACTTAATTCGTACCTGAGAATAACATGCTTTAAAACGTCAACATAAAGTTGGTGAGATATATAGGTTTGATGCTAGCAGCGTTATAACAATGGACCACAAGATTTCGTATATAATCATTTCAATAAAAATATTCTAAGTGGTTGAGCACTTGGTAACCATACTTAACATTTAATCACGTCGCATATTCCCTTTAATATGAAATCTTACTACACCGTACCAAGGTGTAGTCGCAAAACGAAGTACTGTGCAACCGTTGAATACTGGTCGTCCAGTCCGGTTGGGGTTGTCAGGCCCGATAGATCTATCAACAGGATTCGCGTTTACAATACCGCTGTAAATAACAGTTACCAAGCTACAGGGAAGTATGCCAGTGGTACAACTCAACGTAGAATATATTTTTCAGTTACTTGTGTCCATAACGTAAAACATAAAATACATGTATTCTCATCCCGAAATATTTAGAGTTTAAAAGTGGGACTATATACTCACTGTTGTCTCGAAGATATATATATTTTTGACTTGGTCTTCCGGTTGATATCACGAACCTATCCATATATAATATATCAATATATTTTCATTTTAAACAAACATCTCGTATATATATTTATAATACTTTTAATACTTTGAATAATTCCTTAGTCCGTAGTTAGCGTTTCGATGTTAGTAATTCAATTTTAATGGTTCATTTTTAGATGTTTATATACCCGCAATAAATAAACCCCCAACGAAATAAATAAAACTCCCATAAAACCCCATCGTATATGTGTTGGTCGAGATTAATCTTGACCCATGGTACCGGTGTTGTCAAATGACGTGTTGCGTACATAAAGTACCGGTGTTGTCAAATGACGTGTTGCGTACAATCATGGGATCTTATGATTAATCTTCTCGTGTTGTTTACGGGTGATCCTGAACCATATGAAATTGAATTATGAGTACATATATATAAAATATCATGTTATCTTAGAAATATGTGATTTATATCTTTTTTTTCCAATTGATCCCGTAGTTGAAATGATCTAGGATAACCAATTTTGTTTCGGTCATAGTTTCTTCGTTACAAGTCCGTTTTCGTTGATTCAAATTGCCATCTTCTTGGATCGAGTTCTTCTTTAAGACTATGAACTGTAAATACCTTGGTTTGTATTCAAAATCATACGGCATAAGTGAAACATTAGTGAAACATATGAAGTTAAACATTTTGTTACAAAAAAAAAATCATTTAATGACCATTTTTCTAAAAATACTTATACTTTGAAAAACCAAGTTTTACCTTATTAAATTAGCATATATTTAAGTTATATTACAGGTCTTGAAGTATTTTAAAAGTTAAGTTAGAAGGATCTATTTAGTTTGCAAACAAGTTTGAAAACATTCAAACTATGTTCTTGTTGTTAAACTTTTGTACCACAAAATAAGATAGCTATATATATATGAATCGAACAAGGTTATGAACATAGATTCTACCTCAAGTTCCTTGGATAAGTTTGCTGTAAAAGAGGAGTAAGAAGCTAGAATCAAAAGGGTGATAGAAGTGGATGAAAGATTGGAAGTAAGTTGGTGTTCTTGGAAGGTTTTCTTGAAGTGTTTTTGTATGGTTTTCTTATGGTGTTTATGTAAGGTTTTTGAAGCTAGATCTTCTTAGAACTTTACTGAATTGTTGAAGGTGTTTAAGGGTTATAAGTGTGTGTGTTTTAGCTAGGAGATTGAAGTAGTAAATGAATCAAAATGATGATACATATATACTCCTAAAAATGTGATCTTTAAGGATAACATGACAAAATTTTAGTTTGTAATCTTATGTATTTGTCAAACAATAATACAAAAGCAATTACCTTATACCTAGGGTAGTAACAAGGGCTGGTTAGGTGGTGATTTGATGTGTATATACCAATAGTAAATACGTATAGAAGCTAGGTATGATACGAGTACAAATACTCTAGATATACGTATAGAAATTTTGTGAAAAATGGAATGAGGATTCAAATATAGCTATCTTTTGTGAATACACTTATATGATTTTATGTATTTAAGTCTTAAAAGTGAGTAAATACATTACTTATACGATATATGTATAAACATTATAAGTCTTAAGTATTTATGTCAAATAACGTTACGTATAGTTATCGTTTTGAAAACTTAAGTTAGTAGTTTCAAAATATACTTATAACTTATAGTTTTTGATACAAAATAAGATATTAAAACATTCATTAATCATGTTAAATATGTATATATACATATATATACGCAAACGTATAATTATCATATATTGTATAGTTCGTGATATCGTCGGTCAAACTAGACGGTCAAACGTTGTGTAAAACTCTTTTCGGAAATATAAATCTCGACAATTTGGATTACTTATCATGTTGGTAAGTTTTAATTTATGTAAATATTAATCTTATAAGTATAGAACGATCGAAAAAAAATGCGGGTCAACTTTAGGGTTTTTGCTTATCGTGTCGGAACCATATATAGATTAGAGTTTAAATTTGGTCGGAAATTTCCGGGTCGTTACAGTACCCATCCGTTAAAGAAATTTCGTCCTCGAAATTTGGTAGAGGTTGTCATAAATAACCATAGGAATGTTTTCATGACGAATATGAGGTAATAATGAAATTTTATCATTATTGAAAGATTTAGATAAAACGATTTGGTTATGTGAGACGCACGAGCGAAGCTATCACAAAAAAAAAATGAAATGAGTAAATATGGAATCGTTTTTAATCGATGACGTGGTTTAGAATTGATTTCCGGGATTTAAGGGATTTAGGAAAAATCTTACGTAATAAGATTTGGTTATTCGGCGATCAGAATCTTCTTTGATTTAATGCGGTAATCTGTTTCGATTTCTTTGTCGGATATTTCACTATAAATCCACCCCTTCGTTTCCTTATTTTTCACAACTCGCATCTTCTACTCTTTCTCCTTAATTCCTACTTTAAGGTATCCTTTGAAATGCTTCATCCCGTTCTGATTTTTGTTATACTTCTAACTTTTATATCTTTCATTCTTCTCTTCCATCTACCGCCAGAAGAATCTATTCACTTTTATGATTTTCTTGGAATTATAATGTTTCTAATTCTCCCGTGTCTTTACGTCGCCATACGTATTGATATACATGGTTTGTAGTTTCTGGGTGGTTGTTGGGTTTGATATCTTTCCTTATACTTCGATGCTCCTGCTTCTGTTTTCCATAATCATTGTCATCCATAGTTAATATTCTCTCCTATTTGCTGTGATCTATACCCCAATTTCTATTTTGGGACTTTGTCCCTTCGTTTCTTCTTCCCGTCCTTGAGTCAAGCGATCAATAGTTCGGAATTCGTAGGTATAAAATTTGGAATGAACCTAGCTATTGGTTTTAGAATAAAATTGTAATGGCACGATCTTGATTCGTTAAATTACTCGAATATTCCGGAAAAATAGAACTATCAAGGTGATACGTTCTAATATGTTTGGAGACTTGATAGAATGTAAGAGCCGTGTAACATGGCACATGATGACGGTACTGTGAATCATCACATTCCATTAGAAACTTAACATGACTTACTGTAATATAATGAAGTTGATCAAGTTTCATTATATTATACTAATTCATGTATCAGTTCCCAACACTACTTCAAAACATTCCTATTTTAAACTTGAAGGTTTTAGAACTTAGAAACTAACACAGTTTCTTTTATATTGTAACGCAGATATTACGGAGAAATACATGATTTTGGATAAGAACAGTTGTGAGAATATCTCCAGAAATATGGAGGATATGTATAACAAAAGATATGAAGATATCTTATAATATCTAAGATAAGATGATGATGAAGAATATCATCGGGAAAGGTTTAGGATAAGGGGTAGGTTTTTTTTTTACTAATGGTTTCAGCAAGCACTGAATCGTTTGAATCCTTTGAAAGCAGATTCAGTTCTTGTGATTTATCTACATCCTCCTTCATACTTTGCTCAATCCGTTTTCCAGTTCCAACTCTCCTCTTTTTCTAAGCTTTACCAATACAATGTACTTCATCATTAAACTTTTGACTGTTAAAGTCGTTTACAGTTTTTTTTTTTTTTTTTTTTTTTTTTTTTTTTCTGCTTCTTCAGCATTTCAAGAATTACTTCATAGTCCAGGATGTTTTTCAGAACTTCACATTCGAAAAATGTAATTCTTAGGGATAGTCGTTCTCGGTATAACTGGGAGAATTTCTACGAGATTTTCAAAATACTGATTGCGGGTTTCGCCAAAGAGATAACGAGTTGCTGGTACGTCTGCTGATGATGTTGTGAAAAAGGTTCTCCGGTAACAACGTCGAAAGGACAAAGTATAAATATCAAGATTATAATAGGAGTAGTCTCACTGAGAAGTCGAAGTGGAGCTGTGACAAAATTAGCTTCTTGAAAAGGAATCGTATGATTGTTTTTGATAATGAATGATAAGGAATTCGACGCGGATACGTTTTAACTATAACTTCGGTTTCGAAAATTTTTCAGGTGCATCACTGTATGCATAAATCTTTCTTCCGTAAACGAGGTGTGGCTGGTTCAACTTCTCGATCGAGGTGTTTTCAAGAATCATGAAAAGATTTGAATGAGGATTATAATTGTCGAAGTACAAATGAGGTTTAGGATGAAATCAAGTGGCAAAATTGAAGAATTGTTTAGTTTCATATGTTATAATCAACATTTTATTTCATTTTAATTGTCCAATGTTTCTTCTTTATGCCACTTGTTGGATTTGGATAGGTAAAAAAAAAAATTCAAATATGAAATTTAAATGGAAATGGTTATTCTGGGGTGAACGGATACGTATATCGATGGTTGTAAGTAAAATAACAAATGACCGTTGAATCAGATTCAAGAATGTACAATATAACTTATTAATGTGAATTCTAAATATTCCTCGGGTACTACCCACCCGTTAAAATATTTTCATCATTATTAGTTTGTACGAAGGAATTTTTAATTACTATCTTTATGAAAATATACTTGCATATATATTTTCTTCAGAGATAATCATAGATTTAATGAGTCAATAAGATAATAAACTCATTTGATTTATCGTTAATTCTAGATTACATAATCTCTAAGACTTTAGAAATTACATAATCGTCATACGATACGTAAAGCGAAGATAATCGATGTAGAACGATATATAGAACGAAGATCATACTCGAAGTACAGATATTGAGTCGTGTGATGTTGATATTCGAGATACAGATTGTGATGTTGAGATTTTGGGGGTGACAAGAGTACTGTCGGCGTTGATGATGGTGGTATAGATTATGCTGCTGGTGCTGCTGCTGGTGTTTGTAACCTTCGCACCGTATTTTCTAAAGCCACTACCCGAGCGCGAAGCTCGTTGACTTCTTCTATTATACCGGGATGATTGACGGTTGGAACGAGCGAATGAACAAGATTCGAAATATGGGATAGTATGTAATCATGACGAGATACTCTAGAAATGAGCGAGAAAATGGTGTTTCGAATAGGTTCACCGGTAAGTGCTTCAGGTTCATCGTTAAGAGGACAATTTGGTGGATGGAATGGATCACCTTCTTCTTGCCTCCAGAGATTTAGTATATTACGAACCCATCCCCAATTCATCCAAAATAGATGATGGGAAATTGGTTGATCCATTCCGGTGACGCTGTTCTCGGAGCTCGAATGGAAATCCATATCGGCGTAGCTATCGAAGTCGGAGGAATTCGAACTGGATGAAGAATCCATCTTGTATAGTCGGAGAAGTGAATTTTTGGTTTGGAATAGATTATAGGAGTTGGGTTTGGTACTCTTCAATACATAATTTACATATGTATATATAATATCAAAATCCCATGAATTACGGAGAATCTTTGAAATACGTCAGGCAATGTCTATAGTAACAGATACGCTAAGATATGAATTTTGTCTATACACTATCGATGCACTAAATGCAGTAAGACGTGTCTAGACTTAAGAATGATAAGCAGGCAGTTCCCTAAGGATGATAAGCAGATGATTTCCGACTAGGATTGATAAGCAAAACTTTTGACAGGCAGACACGGTCAAAGTCCAGACTCACTTAATGTATCCTAACAACTACTAGTTAGACACACTAATGCAAGGCCTGGTTCGCTAAGACCAACGCTCTGATACCAACTGAAAGGATCCGAAACTAATCATTCGGACATCGTCCATATAGATTAAAAACGAATTACAATAGTTGATAACATCGCGAGGTACTTGACCTCTATATGATACATTTTACAAACGTTGCATTTATTTCTTAAAGGCAATCTATTATTACATCGAGAGTTGACATATTAGCCTAACATTTTATAACAACCAAATGATCTAATCTGCCATTTTCATAACAATAGTCTTTAATGAACTTCAATGACTCGAATGCAACGTCCTTGTATCATAGCTTAAATGGTCCCAAGTAGTATCCTTAACATGAGCTAATGCACAGCGGAAGACTTAATTCGTACCTGAGAATAACATGCTTTAAAACGTCAACATAAAGTTGGTGAGATATATAGGTTTGATGCTAGCAGCGTTATAACAATGGACCACAAGATTTCGTATATAATCATTTCAATAAAAATATTCTAAGTGGTTGAGCACTTGGTAACCATACTTAACATTTAATCACGTCGCATATTCCCTTTAATATGAAATCTTACTACACCGTACCAAGGTGTAGTCGCAAAACGAAGTACTGTGCAACCGTTGAATACTGGTCGTCCAGTCCGGTTGGGGTTGTCAGGCCCGATAGATCTATCAACAGGATTCGCGTTTACAATACCGCTGTAAATAACAGTTACCAAGCTACAGGGAAGTATGCCAGTGGTACAACTCAACGTAGAATATATTTTTCAGTTACTTGTGTCCATAACGTAAAACATAAAATACATGTATTCTCATCCCGAAATATTTAGAGTTTAAAAGTGGGACTATATACTCACTGTTGTCTCGAAGATATATATATTTTTGACTTGGTCTTCCGGTTGATATCACGAACCTATCCATATATAATATATCAATATATTTTCATTTTAAACAAACATCTCGTATATATATTTATAATACTTTTAATACTTTGAATAATTCCTTAGTCCGTAGTTAGCGTTTCGATGTTAGTAATTCAATTTTAATGGTTCATTTTTAGATGTTTATATACCCGCAATAAATAAACCCCCAACGAAATAAATAAAACTCCCATAAAACCCCATCGTATATGTGTTGGTCGAGATTAATCTTGACCCATGGTACCGGTGTTGTCAAATGACGTGTTGCGTACATAAAGTACCGGTGTTGTCAAATGACGTGTTGCGTACAATCATGGGATCTTATGATTAATCTTCTCGTGTTGTTTACGGGTGATCCTGAACCATATGAAATTGAATTATGAGTACATATATATAAAATATCATGTTATCTTAGAAATATGTGATTTATATCTTTTTTTTCCAATTGATCCCGTAGTTGAAATGATCTAGGATAACCAATTTTGTTTCGGTCATAGTTTCTTCGTTACAAGTCCGTTTTCGTTGATTCAAATTGCCATCTTCTTGGATCGAGTTCTTCTTTAAGACTATGAACTGTAAATACCTTGGTTTGTATTCAAAATCATACGGCATAAGTGAAACATTAGTGAAACATATGAAGTTAAACATTTTGTTACAAAAAAAAAATCATTTAATGACCATTTTTCTAAAAATACTTATACTTTGAAAAACCAAGTTTTACCTTATTAAATTAGCATATATTTAAGTTATATTACAGGTCTTGAAGTATTTTAAAAGTTAAGTTAGAAGGATCTATTTAGTTTGCAAACAAGTTTGAAAACATTCAAACTATGTTCTTGTTGTTAAACTTTTGTACCACAAAATAAGATAGCTATATATATATGAATCGAACAAGGTTATGAACATAGATTCTACCTCAAGTTCCTTGGATAAGTTTGCTGTAAAAGAGGAGTAAGAAGCTAGAATCAAAAGGGTGATAGAAGTGGATGAAAGATTGGAAGTAAGTTGGTGTTCTTGGAAGGTTTTCTTGAAGTGTTTTTGTATGGTTTTCTTATGGTGTTTATGTAAGGTTTTTGAAGCTAGATCTTCTTAGAACTTTACTGAATTGTTGAAGGTGTTTAAGGGTTATAAGTGTGTGTGTTTTAGCTAGGAGATTGAAGTAGTAAATGAATCAAAATGATGATACATATATACTCCTAAAAATGTGATCTTTAAGGATAACATGACAAAATTTTAGTTTGTAATCTTATGTATTTGTCAAACAATAATACAAAAGCAATTACCTTATACCTAGGGTAGTAACAAGGGCTGGTTAGGTGGTGATTTGATGTGTATATACCAATAGTAAATACGTATAGAAGCTAGGTATGATACGAGTACAAATACTCTAGATATACGTATAGAAATTTTGTGAAAAATGGAATGAGGATTCAAATATAGCTATCTTTTGTGAATACACTTATATGATTTTATGTATTTAAGTCTTAAAAGTGAGTAAATACATTACTTATACGATATATGTATAAACATTATAAGTCTTAAGTATTTATGTCAAATAACGTTACGTATAGTTATCGTTTTGAAAACTTAAGTTAGTAGTTTCAAAATATACTTATAACTTATAGTTTTTGATACAAAATAAGATATTAAAACATTCATTAATCATGTTAAATATGTATATATACATATATATACGCAAACGTATAATTATCATATATTGTATAGTTCGTGATATCGTCGGTCAAACTAGACGGTCAAACGTTGTGTAAAACTCTTTTCGGAAATATAAATCTCGACAATTTGGATTACTTATCATGTTGGTAAGTTTTAATTTATGTAAATATTAATCTTATAAGTATAGAACGATCGAAAAAAAATGCGGGTCAACTTTAGGGTTTTTGCTTATCGTGTCGGAACCATATATAGATTAGAGTTTAAATTTGGTCGGAAATTTCCGGGTCGTTACAGGTTATGACATTTTTAATCAATAAAAATGGGACATTTCATTTATTAAGTCTGGTAATCTAAGAATTAGGGAACAGACACCCTAATTGACGCGAATCCTAAAGATAGATCTATTGGGCCTAACAAACCCCATCCAAAGTACCGGATGCTTTAGTACTTCGAAATTTATAACATATCCGAAGGGTGTCCCG
The DNA here is from genome assembly GCF_046630445.1 of Rutidosis leptorrhynchoides. Lineage (NCBI taxonomy): Eukaryota > Viridiplantae > Streptophyta > Magnoliopsida > Asterales > Asteraceae > Rutidosis > Rutidosis leptorrhynchoides. The sequence goes on along the minus strand of NC_092342.1, from coordinate 180,485,801 downwards.
GAATGATGGGGATATTCTTATATATGCATCTTGTTAATGTCGGTTACCAGGTGTTCACCATATGAATGATTTTTATCTCTATGTATGGGATGTGTATTGAAATATGAAATCTTGTGGTCTATTATTATGATTTGATATATATAGGTTAAACCTATAACTCACCAACATTTTTGTTGACGTTTTAAGCATGTTTATTCTCAGGTGATTATTAAGAGCTTCCGCTGTCGCATACTAAAATAAGGACGAGATTTGGAGTCCATGCTTGTATGATATTGTGTAAAAACTGCATTCAAGAAACTTATTTTATTGTAACATATTTGTATTGTAAACCATTATGTAATGGTCGTGTGTAAACATGATATTTTAGATTATCATTATTTGATAATCTACGTAAAGTTTTTTAAACCTTTATTGATGAAATAAAGGTTTTGGTTTGTTTTAAAATGAATGCAGTCTTTGAAAAACGTCTCATATAGAGGTCAAAACCTCGCAATGAAATCAATTAATATAGAACGTTTTTAATCAATAAGAACGGGAAATTTCACCTGGGCTGTTGTGGCTATGATTTTCAAATAGATCTTTTCTAGTAGATAACTTTTCATATAGGACTCGCCTTAATCCGAGTTACGGTTTAGGATTTATGGCCCTCCGATCGTCACTAGGTCCTTTTAACGTTGTGCAGAAATTTCAGACCTACTCGCACTTAAACCGTCACCACGGTTAAAAGAAGACGAGTTTGCTTCTGTAAATTTTACCACACTTAAAGGACTCATAGACGGAGCCATGGACACTGGTCTCACCTTAATTCAGTAAGGGTAGAGGCCGTGGTGACTGATCAAATTCAGCTTTTGTTTTAAACTACTTTCATAAACGAAACTCACTTTACGCCTTTTGTTTGATGATGAATGATGATGACCCTTAAGACCTTATTTACATACTTTTAAACCTATTAAGACGATTTACTGACTTAGTACTATTTGACTTAGGTTGAGGACCTTCGGACCGATTACTTGCACACCTTTTCTGAACCGACTTTACGACTACATTATCATTGTGAGTTATAGCATTCCCTTTTTACTTTAACTTATTTTGGGAACTGAGAATACATGGGGATTTTATGTTTTACATACTAGGCACGAGTACTTAAACTTATATATGTGTGGGTTATATAACGGCAGAAACATTCCCTTTAGCTCGGTAACGTTTAGTCATTGGTTTTTGAACCGGTGAACGCGAATCTTAGATATGGATCCATAGGGTTTGACATCCCCACTAGGGCTAGTAGCGCTAGCATTTAACGAGTGTTTAATACTTCGTAGACATACGCACTTGACAAGTGTACTTTTAGGGGGTATAAACGTTAAGTTATTTACCATGTGCCCACGGTTAACATATACTTTATCATACTGTTTTGAAACGCTCTTTGTAGCACTGAAATCTCGTGGCCTACCTTACATACTGTTATACTTAAACTATAGCTCACCAACCTTTGTGTTGACGTTTTTAAGCATGTTTTTCTCAGGTGCTTGAGGTTAGCTTCCACTGTGTACTAGTCGTGCTGTAGACACCCGCTGCTTAGAGTTGTCATCGCATGAACTACTTTACCTTGCATTCAAACTTTAGTACTTTTGAACTATGACTTGTAACGACCATTGTGGTCACATACACTTATTATTTGCTTCTACTTAGTGAAGCATGCTTTTGAAATGTAAAACATTTGATGTCGGTTATGACATCACCTTTTTATCGTGAATGCAACTTCTTTAATTACAGCATATAGTACTTAACCTTGTAATGATCCCGTTGTTAATGATTCGTACACGATGGTTTTGTACGGGGCATCACATTTGGTATCAGAGCATTGGTTGTAGGGAATTAGGTTGCATTAGTGAGTCTAAGACCGACCCGAGTAGGATTCACTAATAGGACTAATCTACAACTTGCTAGTTTACGTGTTTCCGCTGAACTTACTGCATGCTGCTGCTTACTGTTACTGCTATATGCCGTATGCTACTACATGATTTCACTACTGCATGCTATTACTTGCTTTCGATTGCATGCTACCTTCGTACGATTTGCTGTTATTGCCATGCTACTTATTGTTATACATGATTTAAACTGTTGGCCTAATACGTGCTTGCTTTATGACTTACTAACATGGAAAATTTATTTTTCCTTGTTCAGATGTCGGATGTACCACCTGCTAGCGTTTTGGGCAGTTTAGACTCTTCAGCTACTCCACCTACCACCGTTGCCGATCCACCGATTCTGACACGCACGAATGACCCCAACGCTTTATCTTCCGGGACTAGCAGCCAGCCGCCTGCACCAGTGACTACTTCTGATGGACACGTGGGCCCTACGAAGATTCCAGCTCCGTCTGCTCAAGGACCCTCGGGGTCACAGCCCCGCATCGGTGGGATTGAGATTCCCGCGGAGTTTGGGGAAGGGCCATTTCGTAACCATATGCGCACGCCTTGCCGACGCACTCCCGACGGACGTTTAGTGCCGATTCCGCCAGGCAGACACAGACAGATGTTGGCCGCCTTCGGACCGCCAGTTGAGCCACCCGTGTCGCCACCACATGATTCGGACGACGGGTCTTCCACTGATGCTCCATCAGACGACACCTCTTCGGATGACTCCAGTGACAACGAGGACCCTGCTGATATACCTATTCAGGCACCCTCCACCCCGCCGAAGAAGTGGTACCGTCCTGATGGTACCGTTATTCTAGGGGTGAATGGAGGTCGTGCTTTCACTGACGCGTAAGTGGCTTGTGCCGTACCCTGTCGACCCACAGATACGTAAGGTTCCCGGTTACATATTGACTGTTTCTGGAGCCGGAACGTCTTCACCTCGTTTCATGAGGGTTGCACCACCCGCTCCACCCGCTCCACCAGCACCATCCGCTCCACCGGCCCCACCTGCACCGCCGGCACCGCCTGTCCCACCATCTCCCACAGTCGAGGAATTGACAAGGGAGGTGGGAATCTTCCGAGCTCGGGTTACTGAGCTCGAGGAGCAGTTGGCTCAGGTTTTAGACATCCTACACCCACCTTCACCGTAGGACTTTTGTATTTAGATTTCGTTATGTAATCTAGTTGTAGTTTATTGTATTACTCATGTATTGTACGGATTTATTCAGATGTATGAAACTTATTATTATTAATGGAACTTTGCGTTATTTAAATTCTTGCACGATATTCTATTTACATTACTGTACGATGATTCTGTGGTACTTGTATCTAGATGCGTTATTTAATAACATGTGATGTTTGATTTCATGTTGGTTACTATATACTATATTATTACTACTTGCATACTGGATTTTGACTTGAGTCAAAAATTTTGTTTAGAACATCATGGCTAACGGTCGATCCACACCTACTACTGCCCAAATTGAAGAGATGATCCAAGAACGTGTAGCCGCAGCCCTAGCAGAAAGAAACCTCCAAGCTCTACCGCCACCACCACCAGTTATCCCACCCGTTCGAAATGGGTGTACTTACAAGGAATTCCAGAGCTGCAAACCGCATAACTTCAGTGGAATTGAGGGACCGGTTGGTCTCACCAGATGGTTCGAGAAACTTGAATCAGTATTCCGAGTTAGCAACTGTTCGGAGGACAATAAAACTAAGTTTGCATCTTGCACGCTATCTGACGGCGCACTAACGTGGTGGAACACGTTAGCTCAAGCGAAAGGTATCGATGAGGCCTATGCTTCCATGGGAGAAATTCAAAGCGGCTATGATTGATGAGTATTGTCCGAGGACCGAAATCCAGAAGATGGAAATCGAATTTATGCAGTTAAAGGCCATTTGGAACGACCTTGATGGTTACAACAGGAGATTTTTGGAACTAGCTCTCATGTGTCCGACAATGGTCACCCCCGAATTCAAACGAATGGAAAGGTAATTCTGGGGACTCCCTAAGAGCATCAAGGGTAAATTCACCTCGTTCAAACCACCGAATGTTCCCGAAGCAATGCGCATGGTGCATACACTCATGAATCAGATTCTTATTGATCAGCCGGAGAAGGCTAAGTTTGAGGTTGGTAGTAGCGAAAAGAGGAAATGGGACAACAACCACAACAACCAAAACAACCACAACAACAACAACAACAACAACAGGGGGAGAAACTATGATCAAACCCCCGCCAAGAGGCACAACAACGGTGGAAACCCTAATCCCAACAACAACACCAACACCAACCTGAACTATAAAGGAACCTTACCACAATGCAAGAGGTGTTATAAACACCACACTGGGTATTGCAATGTTGTCTGTGAGAAGTGCCAACGGTTTGGGCATATCAGGAAAGACTGCAAGGTCACCACTTTGAATGGGAAGCTGAACACCAATGGGCCGAAGAAGTGCTACGAATGTGGACAGACGGGCCATTTTAGAAATGCGTGCCCAAACAAGCGAAAAGACGGAGGACCACCCCGTGGTAGAGCTTTTAATGTTAATGTAAGGGACGCACGCGAAAACCCTGACTTGGTGACAGGTATATTCAAAATCAACAATCTTTTAGCTTCTGTCTTGTTTGATACTGGTGCAGATAGAAGTTATGTATGTAGACATTTTTGCGATAAGATTAATTGGTCATTAGTCCCGTCAAAAGAGAGTATGCTTATCGAGGTCGCCAATGGAAAACTTGAAAAGGTTGACCATATTAGTCGTGGAGCTATTATCAATATAGCCGGTGCAGATTTCGAAATTGATTTGATACCAATCAAACTGGGAAGTTTTGACGTGATCGTCGGTATGGATTGGTTGAGCAAGATAAAGGCAGATATTATCTGCGGAGATAAAGCACTTCGCATACCACAAGGAGACGGCAAACCACTGGTTATCTATGGAGAGAGATGTACCTCGAAGTTGAACCTCATTAGTTGCGTGAAAGCACAAAAGATTATGAAGAAGGGATGTTTTGCTATCCTAGCACATGTGAAAGCGGTAGAAACTGAGGTGAAGAGCGTGAACGACGTTCGAATTGTGAACGAATTTTTCGATGTCTTCCCAGAGGAATTGCCTGGATTGCCGCCGCAGAGAGCAGTAGAGTTTCAGATTGATTTAGTGCCAGGAGCAGCACCTGTAGCTCGCACACCTTATAGACTCGCACCTTCCGAGATGCATGAATTACAGAGTCAACTACAAGAACTACTTGATCGAGGATTTATCCAACCAAGCTTCTCGCCTTGGGGCGCACCTGTGTTATTTATGAAGAAGAAGGATGGATCCTTCCGTATGTGTATCGACTACCGTGAACTCAACAAATTGATAATCAAGAATCGGTATCCTCTTCCTAGAATTGACGATCTTTTTGATCAACTACAAGGATCGAGCGTTTACTCAAAGATCGATTTGCGATCCGGTTATCAGCGGTTGAGGGTGAAGGAAAGTGACGTGATGAAAACTGTAACACCCCAGGTAAAACGTTCCCCGTAGCATGATATTGTCCGCTTTGCAGAGATAGGGACGTACCCTTGTCTCCCCCGTAGGTTGCTCACGGATTTTTCTTGGCGACCAAACACGACGAGCACTTTCCCAGGAGGTCACCCATCCTGGTAGTGCTCTCGCCTGAGCACGCTTAACTGCAGAGTTCTCATGAGATCTGCTGCGCTTGTGGTCCCAAAACGCGTCATGCTAGGAAAGGTCTCCACACCCTTATAAGGCATGCTTCGTTCCCCTCTCCAACCGATGTGGGACGGATGTAACACGGATGTTACAATCCTCCCCCCTAATGGGACACAGCGTCCTCGCTGTGCACGTTTGGTCCGGGGCCTGGCTCTGATACCATTCTCATCAGTATTGGATACTTTCTTATCCATGATGACCTGATCCATTAGCTCGTTTGCCATGGTTATAGCTTCATGAATTGTCTTAGGTTTCGATGCTGTAACGTTTGCCTTGACCTTTTTGGGCAAACCATCTTTGTACATTTCAATCTTTCGTTCTTCGGTTGGAACCAATTCAGGACATAGCAAAACTAATTCCATGAATCGCTGATTGTAGTTGGTGATTTCAGTACCAACAACCTTCAGGCTTCGTAATTCATCTTCCAACTTCCTAACCTCGTTCCTTGGACAATACTCGTTGATTAACATTATTTTGAATTCTTCCCATGGAGTATCATAAGCTACATCTCCTCCTACAGCCTTCACATAATTTTTCCACCACGTGAGTGCACTATCTTGTAAAGTGCATGATGCATACTTGGTCATGTCCTTTTCAACACAACCACTGATTTTAAACACAGTCTCCATCTTTTCTATCCATCGGGTTAAACCGATCGGTCCTTCTGTTCCACTGAATGATGAGGGCTTGCAAGCTTGAAAAGTTTTGTAAGTGCACCCCACACGAGGATTTGGGTTAACTGCAGCACCTCTTGCAGCCTCGACCCATAACATTCTGTCGTTCACTCGCTGATTGATGAGTTCCTGGATTTCTTGTTCCGTCATTCGGTTCAAACTAGACGGTCAAACGTTGTGTAAAACTCTTTTCAAAAACATAAGTCTCAACAATTTGGATTGCTTATCATGTTGGTAAGGTTTAATTTATGTAAATATTAATCTCATAAGTATAGAACGATCGGAAAAGTGCGGGTCGTTACAAAAACTGTATTCAGAACCCGTTACGGTCATTATGAGTTTCTCGTGATGCCATTCGGGTTGACAAATGCACCTGCCGTATTCATGGATCTCATGAATCGTGTCTGCAAGCCTTACTTGGACAAGTTTGTCATCGTCTTCATAGATGATATCCTCATCTACTCTAAGAGCAAAGAAGAGCATGAGCGACACCTCCGGCTAGTACTTGAACTCTTGAGACAAGAGCAACTTTACGCCAAATTCTCCAAGTGTGAATTTTGGTTGAAGGAAGTTCAATTTCTAGGTCATGTTGTGAGCGACCAGGGTATCAAAGTTGATCCCGCCAAGATTGAAGCCATCAGCAAGTGGGAGACCCCCACTACTCTGACGCATATTCGCCAATTCCTAGGTCACGTGTGAAGACCCGTCCTAATCCATCCGGATAAAGTCCATATCGATTATAAACGATTCACAACAGTTGATTACATCGCGAGGTACTTGACCTCTATATGATACATTTTACAAACATTGCATTCGTTTTGAAAAGACAATCTTTCATTTCATCTAAAGTTGACGACATGCATACTATTTCATAAAATATCTTACTATAATTGGTTTAATAATAATCTTGATGAACTCAACGACTCGAATGCAACGTCTTTTGAAATATGTCATGAATGACTCCAATTAATATCTCTAAGATGAGCAAAAGCACAGCGGAAGATTTCTTTCGTACCTGAGAATAAACATGCTTTAAAGTGTCAACCAAAAGGTTGGTGAGTTCATTAGTTTAACATAAATAATCATTTCATAATTTTAATAGACCACAAGATTTCATATTTCCATTTCTCAAAAACATACGTCCCATGCATAGAGACAAAAATATCATTCATATTGATTGAACACCTGGTAACCGACATTCACAATATGCATATAGAATATCCTCATCATTCCGGGATCCTCCATCAGACATGATATAAATTTTGAAGTACTAAAGCATCCGGTACTTTGGATGGGGCTTGTTGGGCTCGATATCTATCTTTAGAGTTCGCGTCAATTAGGGTGTTTGTTCCCTAATTCTTAGATTACCAGACTATATAAAAAGGGGCATATTCGATTTCGATCATTCAACCATATAATGTCATTTTAATTACTTGTGTCTATTTTGTAAAACAGTTATAAAAGTTACGCATGTATTCTCAGTCCCAAAAATGTAAAGAGTAAAAGGGGATCAAAGGAACTCACCTAATGTATTTTGTAATAAAAATACATATGACTAAATTGAACATCTGAACAATGCAGAGTTGGCCTCGGATTCACGAACCTAAATCATTTGTATATATATTAAAACATATAATTTATCATATAATAATAATCAACTTAGTATATATGTATTATTTATACAATATATTACTTATTTTAAAAAAAATAGTAATATATTTGTTATTTCAATTGTTATATATATCTATATATCTGTTATATTAAAATAGTAAACTAAATATATCATATATTTTAGATAGCTAATTAATATTCATTATAGAATTATTAATATAGTTAGATTATATGTATTAAATATTTTTATATAATTAATATTTATTTAATAAAATTATATCAATAATAATAATAATAATAATAATAATAATAATAATAATAATAATAATAATAATAATAATAATAATAATAATAATAATAATAATAATAATAATAATAATAATTATATTAATAATAATGATAGTAAAAATGGTAGTTTTACTAATAACGAAAATTTTAGTAGAAAGGATAATTTTACTAAGCATGATAGTCTTAATAAAAATGACGGTTTTAAAAAAAATGATAAATTTAAAACTGACAATATTTTTTAATAATAATAATAATAATATCAATAGTCATAAAAATCTTCGTGCCTAATTCCTAACTTATAAATATGAATTCATTAATTCTAATTCATAATCATAATTTTTATCGTACATGTGTTAATGTAATTATAATCTTTTTCCGTATCATCTTTTACTAACATTTTCGAATATTCAAAATTAGTCGTAATTAACCTCTTTTATATACATAGTAGTAGTAATAATAATAATAATAATAATAATAATAATAATAATAATAATAATAATAATAATAATAAGAATAATTATAATAATAATTATAATAATAATAATAATAATAATAATATGATAATATTAATAAAATGAATAGATAAGTAGCTACCTCAAAGGAGTAGTCCTAAAAAAAACCCAAGTCCGGGTTTGAATCCGCGACCTCCCGCTAACCCAACTTAAATTGTTTTTAACCTTTACTTCTGCATCCTACTTCTTTTAAAAAAAAAATTGCCCGAGCGCAAGCTCGAACCCGCGACCTCTTGTTTCCCTTAACAGACTCCCAAACCATCTGCGCTAACTTGGTTTTCTAGTATAATACAGATTTTAAATTTACTTAAAATCTTCTCCATTCACAATCATAATTATTATCATAATGAATCACCATCATCACCATTTATCACTCGTTTCCCTTTACTAACAAAAACCGAAGTACAACTCAAGTAACTAATTCTTTACGGCTCAATTAAAAAAAATATTCGTTGAGTCTTGGCCAATAATCACGGCCCACTCAAAAGGAACGCATCCAACATCATTATCTTCATTTATTTATTATATAAATATTTTAATGAAACTAGTGGATGTCTTTGTGAATGTCTGTCAAATAAGAAAAATCATATACAGCCACCACTATCTCACTTATTATTATTGTATCTACTTGAAGAGATAAAAGATTACCATTTTTTTTTTCAACATTACAATTCTTACAGCAAGTTCTCCTTTTGTGCTATAACAAATCGTAACCCACCAATAAAAAGAAACCAAATTACATGTCATCGAGTCACGTCGGGTACTATTGTTCATAACGGATCAAATAAGGTGATGGTTCGAAGTGGTGATCGTGGTGGTTTCAAGGGATGCAGGTGAGGTGATGGAGATGGCATGGTGGTGGCTTTTGACAGGAGAACAACAGTTTTTGCTGCTGTTTGAACGAGAATTACAACAGAAATAGTAGCAGCTAATAGTGGCAGTTGTGTTGGTGTTTGATCGTGAAACAAGGTGCTGTTTTGTCGAGCAGTAAGGTGGTTTGATCAAACATAGTAGTCGCAGTCCATGATGATAAAAAAAAATAAAGTGCAGATAGTGGAGGTTGGCGGTAAGAGGTGGTGATGTTCTTGGGTGGTGAATCACGATGGTGGGGTTAGATGGTGGTGATAGTACCACGGTGGTGTAAGTGGTTGTGGTGTTCGATGGTTGCTTGTATTGTACCGAGCCCGAATAGAAATGAAAGAAGTAGTAGTCGTAGGTGGTGCGTTTTATTGTGGTTCGAAGATAATATTGAAATGGGTTTGGTGAAAATGGTGATTTTGGTCGTTCATGTTTTGAAATGGGTGGTGGCCGGTTGTGTTCTTGAACCGAAATAAAAACAGGATGATGGTGGTGTTTAAGAGGTGGTAGGGTTTTAGAGAAAATGAAGAAGGAGAGTTCCTAGAAAGAAAGAGAGAACAAGTGGGTTTGATAGTTTATTGAAGTTGATAATGATGATTTCGTTTATATTTATGAGTTCAGAATCAGAAAATAGAAAGATATATATATATATAGACTAGTAGTAGTTAACTAGAAGATGGTGGGGTGGTTCATCAAGCAAAAATTAGAGAGATAGAGAGGTGATGAGAGTGAGTCGATGGATTGTTTTATGTAGGTATATGTATGTACAAGTGTGTGTGTAATATATCTATATATATATATATAACGTTTGATAGAAAAAGAAGAAGAAACACAAAGATATCTATATGAGGATTTCAAGTTGGTAAACAATAATAATATAATAATAATAATAAAATAATTAAAACACACATGTGGGAAATCAATAGTAGTTCCCTGCCGACACTCTTAAATTTCCAATTCATGATTAGATTTCGTACTCCGTTATTAATAAGTGGGGATAAAAATATTCCAAAACAAATCCTAAATTTTTACAGTAATTATCCTTATTTATTTTGGTCATTATGGCATGCAATTCAATCAGTAACTATTAAATAAAAATTACATTAATTTTTCACTCCTAACCCCAAGTAAAATATGCTAAATGTAAAAATTAACAATTAGCTCCTAAATATACTTTTAATGAGCGTATAATTTATATCACTCATTTTCGGATCACTGTTTATTTTTAAAATAATATTAGTTCATATTTTACTCATGTAATATCCATCGAATGGCAATTGAGTATAACAGTCGTTTACTAAATAGATTCGAAATCACAAAATATATATTTAATATACTTTATATATATATATATATATATATATATATATATATATATATATATATATATATATATATATATATATATATATATATATATATATATATATATATATATATATATATATATATATATATATATATATATTTAAATAATAATTATCATAATATCATTTTTATTTTATTTTACATAATTACTTTTAATAAGAGCAACATATAATATTTCAAATTAATATATATATATATATATATATATATATATATATAATTATGCACATATATCTATCTACAATTAAAGGTTCGTGAATCGTTCAGATTAGTCGAAGTTAAATGAATGTATGTAATTATTTCAAAAATTTTGAGACTCAACATTACAGACTTTACTTATCGTGTCAAAATATTAAATCGTATCGAGAGTTTGGTTCAAAATTAGGCGAAATTTTCCAGGTCGTCACAGTACCTACCTGTTAAAGAAATTTCGTCCCGAAATTTGATCGAGGTCGTCATGGCTAACAATAAAAATATTTTTCATGACGAATATGAGTTGTTAAATAGAGTTTTATCACTATTGAACAATTGGGATAAATAATTCGATTACTCGAATAATATATATGAAGTTATCGCAAAAGAGTGAAACGATGTAAAAATATTCGTCTCGACTTTTGACGTAGTCACGGTTGATTTTCCGGAATTCAAAGAATTTAAGAAAATCTTCTAATTGAAAAGAAAATGTAATAGCACGATTTATTAGCAACTGTTGGAATTACGGAAGAACAGGAATATCAAGGAAATCTTTCCGTGATATGCTTAGAGATTAAGTAGAATGAAAGAGTTATGTAACATCACACATTATGATGGTATGAGCTGTGAACCATCATCATGTATCATTAGAAACTCAGCATGACTTACTGTAATATAATTACGTTAGCCAAGCGTCATTATATTATACTAACTCATGCATGAGTTCCCAACATTACTTCAATAGCATTCATATTTTTAAGTTCGAAAGTTTACAGAATATAGAAACTAACAATTTCTATATGATGTAACATTGATAGCACTAAGAGATTAATGATTTCAGATAAGAATAGTTATGAAAATATCTTCAGAAATATGGAGGATATTTATAATGAAAGATACGATGATATCTTGGAATATCTAAGATCAGAGGATGATAGAAACTATTGTCTGCAAGGGTTTAGAGTAAGGAGCAAGATATTCACTAAAGACCTTAGTAGACATTGAATCATTTGGATTCTTTGAAGTCAAACTTATTCCTTGTGATTTGTCCACGGCTTTCTTCATAGTTTCGCATAATCTGCTTTTCGGTACTAAATTTTCTATTGAAAGTTTCCAATACAATGATACACAGGAAGCACGAAGAGGTATATAATTTCGGACGAGAATATTTATGAAAATATCCTCAGAAATATCGAAGATATTGATGATGATATTTTGGAATCTCTAAGTTCGATGGTTGATGGGAAAAGATTTTCTGCAAGATTTTAACATGACTTCGGAGCAAGATATTCTCTAAAGATTTCAACGGATCCAGAATTACCTGAATCCTTTGAATATAGGGTTTAGTCCTTGTATTTGTCCTTGGTCTCCTTCATGGGTAGCTCAATCTGTTTTTTTTTTTTTCAATACCCAATTTTCTATCGAGCGTTCCTAACACTCCTTTCTTTATCATCAAACTTTTGGTCGTTTAGACCATCTACCATTTTTCTGTTTCCTCTGCATTTAATGCTATGATATCTGAATCATCGGTTATTAATCCGAGGTGGTTTCAGGAAAATTGTGTTTTTAGATGATTAAACGCTGATGGTAATATGGTGGAATATGAAAGGTTCCCTGGTAACAATAAAAGAGCACGCGTATATATCAACGTTATAATAAGGTTGTTTCGTACGAAAAGTCGAAGTTGTCTTGCTGGATCTGTGACAAAACTGGCTATCTCGAACAGCAGATGCAAGGTTATTTTCGGTAATAATAACGCTAAAGGAATTAGCACAGCTACGTGTTAAACGTTTACTCAGGTTCCGAGTGTTTTCAGGTGTATAACTATATGCATCAATCTTTTCTCCCGTAAATGAAGTGCGGTTGGTTCATCTTCTCGATTGAGGTGTTTTTAAGGATCATGAAAGGTTTGAACGCGGATTATAATTGTCAGGATACAAATGAGGTTTAAGATGAAATCAAGTGGCAAACTTGAAGAATTATTTAGTTTCATATGTTATAATCAGTATTTTAATTCACTTTAATTGTCCAATATTATTAGTCCACAGTCGATAGTTCACAGTTTACAGTTCAATAATTCATATATAGTTTAATATATAATATTCGAATTAATTACTATGTATCGTGACCCGTGTACATGTCTCAGACTCGATCACAACTCAAAGTATATATATTATTTGAGAATCAACGTCAACCCTGTATAGAGAACTTGATCATTATTGCATATAGAGTGTCTATGGTGATTTCAAATAATATATATAGATGCGTCGATATGATATGTCAAAACCTTGTATACGTGTCCCGATATTTAAAGTGCGTAAAATAAATAACAGAAATTAAATGACGATAAATTAAATGCGTAAAGTAAATAACAGAAATTAAATAACGATAAATAAAATTGCGATAATTAAATTGCGATAAATAAACTGCGATAACTAAAATGTAATCAGTTAGCTAGGAACAGTTAGCTAGGAACAGTTAGCGTGGATTCTTAACAAAATTTCAATTAGTTAATTCGTTTGTTTCTAACAACTTTTATTTTGTCCAATGTTTTCTTCATTATGCCACTTGTTGGATTGTGATAAATCAAATCAAAATTCCAAATATGAAATTGAATAAAAAAAAATAGTTATTCTGCGATGAACGGATTTGTATCTCTGTAGATGTAAGTAGGATAGTAAATGGATGTTGAATCAGATTCGAAGAATGTACAGTATAACCTATTAAAGTGACATCTAAATATTCCTCGGGTATTACCTACCCGTTAAAATATTTTCACCATTTAACAGTTTATACGAAAAAAAAATTTAATTACAATCTTTATGAAAATATACTTACATATATATTTTCTTCAGATGTAATCATAGATTTAATGAGTTAATATAATATTAATCTCATTTGATTTACCGTTAGAACTAGAATATATAATCTCTAATACATTGAAGATTACATAATCGTCATGTCGAACGAAGATAAATGATGTAGAACGATTCGCAGATTGATGATTATGCTCGAGGTACATAATTAGATGTTGAGGTGTATGATGTGAACTTGAGTTACTGGTGATACTGGTATTGATGTTGGTGCTGGTGATGTTGCTGAAGTTGGTAGTTTTGCACCATATTCTCCAAATTGATTACTAGAGTGCGAAGTTCATTGACTTCTTGTATTACTCTGGGATGATTGTCGGTCGGAACGAGCGGATGAATAAGGTTTAGAATTGTGGATAGAATATAATCGTGTTGATATATTCGAGAAATGAGGGTGAAAATGGTGTTTCGGACTGGTTCGCCGGTAGGTGCTTCAGGTTCTTCGCCAAGAGGGAAATTTGGTGGATGGAAAGGGTCGCTTTCTTCGCGTCTCCATTATTTAAGTCGACTACGAACCCATCAGATGAATTAGGGATGGTTGACTGGTTGTTCCATTCTGGTTACACGGCTTTCGGAGTTCGAGTGGAAATTCATATCGGAATAGCTGTCGGAATAACTATCGGAATAGCTATCGGAATCTGAGGGACTCGAACTGGTTGAGGGATTCATCTCGTACGATCAGCTGAAGAATTTTTCGATAAGAAACAGATTATAGGATATAGATTAGTACCCTGCAATACATAAGTTACATATGCATATATAATACTAAAATCCCATAAGTTACGGAGGAATATACGGAAGCTGTCAGGCAAAGGTAACAATAATAGATACGCCAAGATATGAATCAGCAGATACGCTAAAATATGAATTTTGTCCATACACTATTCATGCAATCATTGCACTATGATGTGTCTAGAATAAGAATAATGAGCAGGAAATTTCCTAAGGATGATAAGCAGATGATTTCCGACTAGATATGATATGCAAAACTTATGACATGCAGACACGGTCGAATTCCAGACTCACTAATGCCTCCTAACGACTTATCAGTTAGACACACTAATGCAGACCTGGTTCGCTAAGACCTCTGCTCTGATACCAACTGTGAAGACCCGTCCTAATCCATCCGGACAAAGTCCATATCGATTATAAACGATTCACAACAGTTGATTACATCGCGAGGTACTTGACCTCTATATGATACATTTTACAAACATTGCATTCGTTTTGAAAAGACAATCTTTCATTTCATCTAAAGTTGACGACATGCATACTATTTCATAACATATCTTACTATAATTGGTTTAATAATAATCTTGATGAACTCAACGACTCGAATGCAACGTCTTTTGAAATATGTCATGAATGACTCCAATTAATATCTCTAAGATGAGCAAAAGCACAGCGGAAGATTTCTTTCGTACCTGAGAATAAACATGCTTTAAAGTGTCAACCAAAAGGTTGGTGAGTTCATTAGTTTAACATAAATAATCATTTCATAATTTTAATAGACCACAAGATTTCATATTTCCATTTCTCATAAACATACGTCCCATGCATAGAGACAAAAATATCATTCATATTGATTGAACACCTGGTAACCGACATTCACAATATGCATATAGAATATCCCCACCATTCCGGGATCCTCCATCGGACATGATATAAATTTCGAAGTACTAAAGCATCCGGTACTTTGGATGGGGCTTGTTGGGCCCGATAGATCTATCTTTAGAGTTCGCGTTAATTAGGGTGTCTGTTCCCTAATTCTTAGATTACCAGACTATATAAAAAGGGGCATATTCGATTTCGATCATTCAACCATATAATGTCATTTTAATTACTTGTGTCTATTTTGTAAAACAGTTATAAAAGTTACGCATGTATTCTCAGTCCCAAAAATGTAAAGAGTAAAAGGGGATCAAAGGAACTCACCTAATGTATTTTGTAGTAAAAATACATATGATAAATTGAACATCTGAACAATGCAGAGTTGGCCTCGGATTCACGAACCTAAATCATTTGTATATATATTAAAACATATAATTTATCATATAATAATAATCAACTTAGTATATATGTATTATTTATACAATATATTACTTATTTAAAAAAAAATAGTAATATATTTGTTATTTCAATTGTTATATATATCTATATATCTGTTATATTAAAATAGTAAACTAAATATATCATATATTTTAGATAGCTAATTAATATTCATTATAGAATTATTAATATAGTTAGATTATATGTATTAAATATTTTTATATAATTAATATTTATTTAATAAAATTATATCAATAATAATAATAATAATAATAATAATAATAATAAATATATTAATAATAATGATAGTAAAAATGGTAGTTTTACTAATAATGAAAATTTTAGTAGAAAGGATCATTTTACTAAGCATGATAGTCTTAATAAAAATGACAGTTTTAAAAAAAATGATAAATTTAAAACTGACAATATTTTTTTAATAATAATAATAATATCAATAGTCGTAAAAATCTTCGTGCCTAATTCCTAACTTATAAATATGAATTCATTAATTCTAATTCATAATCATAATTTTTATCGTACATGTGTTAATGTAATTATAATCTTTTTCCGTATCATCTTTTACTAACATTTTCGTATATTCAAAATTAGTCGTAATTAACCTCTTTTATATTCATAGTAGTAGTAATAATAATAATAATAATAATAATAATAATAATAATAATAATAATAATAATAATAATAATAATAATAATAATAAGAATAATTATAATAATAATAATAATAATAATAATAATAATAATAATAATAATAATAATAATAATAATAATAATAATAATATGATAATATTAATAAAATGAATAGATAAGTAGCTACCTCAAAGGAGTAGTCCTAAAAAAAAACCCAAGTCCGGGTTTGAATCCGCGACCTCCCGCTAACCCAACTTAAATTGTTTTTAACCTTTACTTCTGCATCCTACTTCTTTTAAAAAAAAATTTGCCCGAGCGCAAGCTCGAACCCGCGACCTCTTGTTTCCCTTAACAGACTCCCAAACCATCTGCGCTAACTTGGTTTTATAGTATAATACAGATTTTAAATTTACTTAAAATCTTCTCCATTCACAATCATAATTATTATCATAATGAATCACCATCATCACCATTTATCACTCATTTCCCTTTACTAACAAAAACCGAAGTACAACTCAAGTAACTAATTCTTTACGGCTCAATTAAAAAAATATTCGTTGAGTCTTGGCCAATAATCACGGCCCACTCAAAAGGAACGCATCCAACATCATTATCTTCATTTATTTATTATATAAATATATTAATGAAACTAGTGGATGTCTTTGTGAATGTCTGTCAAATAAGAAAAAGCATATACAGCCACCACTATCTCACTTATTATTATTGTATCTACTTGAAGAGATAAAAGATTACCATTTTTTTTTTCAACATTACAATTCTTACAGCAAGTTCTCCTTTTGTGCTATAACAAATCGTAACCCACCAATAAAAAGAAACCAAATTACATGTCATCGAGTCACGTCGGGTACTATTGTTCATAACGGATCAAATAAGGTGATGGTTCGAAGTGGTGATCGTGGTGGTTTCAAGGGATGCAGGTGAGGTGATGGAGATGGCATGGTGGTGGCTTTTGACAGGAGAACAACAGTTTTTGTTGCTGTTTGAACGAGAATTACAACAGAAATAGTAGCAGCTAATAGTGGCAGTTGTGTTGGTGTTTGATCGTGAAACAAGGTGCTGTTTTGTCGAGCAGTAAGGTGGTTTGATCAAACATAGTAGTCGCAGTCCATGATGAAAAAAAAAATATAGTGCAGATAGTGGAGGTTGGTGGTAAGAGGTGGTGATGTTCTTGGGTGGTGAATCACGATGGTGGGGTTAGATGGTGGTGATAGTACCACGGTGGTGTATGTGGTTGTGGTGTTCGATGGTTGCTTGTATTGTACCGAGCCCGAATAGAAATGAAAGAAGTAGTAGTCGTAGGTGGTGCGTTTTATTGTGGTTCGAAGATAATATTGAAATGGGTTTGGTGAAAATGGTGATTTTGGTCGTTCACGTTTTGAAATGGGTGGTGGCCGGTTGTGTTCTTGAACCGAAATAAAAACAGGATGATGGTGGTGTTTAAGAGGTGGTAGGGTTTTAGAGAAAATGAAGAAGGAGAGTTCCTAGAAAGAAAGAGAGAACAAGTGGGTTTGATAGTTTATTGAAGTTGATAATGATGATTTCGTTTATATTTATGAGTTCAGAATCAGAAAATAGAAAGATATATATATATATATATAGACTAGTAGTAGTTAACTAGAAGATGGTGGGGTGGTTCATCAAGCGAAAATTAGAGAGATAGAGAGGTGATGAGAGTGAGTCGATGGATTGTTTTATGTAGGTATATGTATGTACAAGTGTGTGTGTAATATATCTATATATATATATATATATATATATATATATATATATATATATAACGTTTAATAGAAAAAGAAGAAGAAACACAAAGATATCTATATGAGGATTTCAAGTTGGTAAACAATAATAATATAATAATAATAATAAAATAATTAAAACACACATGTGGGAAATCAATAGTAGTTCCCTGCCGACACTCTTAAATTTCCAATTCATGATTAGATTTCGTACTCCGTTATTAATCAGTGGGGATAAAAATATTCGAAAACAAATCCTAAATTTTTACAGTAATTATCCTTATTTATTTTGGTCATTATGGCATGCAATTCAATCAGTATCTATTAAATAAAAATTACATTAATTTTTCACTCCTAACCCCAAGTAAAATATGCTAAATGTAAAAATTAACAATTAGCTCCTAAATATACTTTTAATGAGCGTATAATTTATATCACTCATTTTCGGATCACTGTTTATTTTTAAAATAATATTAGTTCATATTTTACTCATGTAATATCCATCGAATGGCAATTGAGTATAACAGTCGTTTACTAAATAGATTCGAAATCACAAAATATATATTTAATATACTTTATATATATATATATATATATATATATATATATATATATATATATATATATATATATATATATATATATATTTTTAAATAATAATTATCATAATATCATTTTTATTTTATTTTACATAATTACTTTTAATAAGAGCAACATATAATATTTCAAATTAATATATATATATATATATATATATATATATATATATATATATATATATATATATATATATATATATATATATATATATATATATATAATTATGCACATATATCTATCTATAATTAAAGGTTCGTGAATCGTTCAGATTAGTCGAAGTTAAATGAATGTATGTAATTGTTTCAAAAATTTTGAGACTCAACATTACAGACTTTACTTATCGTGTCAAAATATTAAATCTTATCGAGAGTTTGGTTCAAAATTAGGCAAAATTTTCCAGGTCGTCACATCTCGCCGGTTACTATCGAAGATTCATCGAAGGATTTTCTCTGATTGCGCTTCCTTTGACCGCGCTGACTCACAAGGGCAAGAAGTTCATTTGGGAACCCGCACACGAATCAGCATCTCAAACTTTGAAGAAGAAGTTAACCTCCGCACCTATCCTATCACTTCCCAAAGGCAGTGACGACTTTGTTGTTTATTGTGATGCATCGAAGAGTGGTTTTGGTTGTGTACTGATGCAACGATCAAAAGTTATTGCCTATGCCTCCTGCCAATTGAAGATTCACGAGCGGAACCACTACACACGATCTTGAACTTGGAGTCGTTGTCTTTGCGCTCAAATTGTGGAGACACTATTTGTATGGAACTAAGAGCACTATCTTCACCGATCACAAAAGCCTCCAACACATCTTCAATCAGAAGCAACTGAATATGCGGCAGCGTCGATGGATCGAGACGCTCAACGACTACGATTGTGAACTCCGTTATCACCCTGGCAAGGCCAATGTTGTAGCTGACGCTTTAAGCCGAAAGGAGAGGACGGCACCTCTTCGTGTTAGGACTCTGAACATCACCATCCATTCGAACCTCAACAGCCAGATCAGAGTAGCCCAAGATGAGGCTCTCAAGGAGGAGAACATATCTCACGAACATTTGAACATACTTGTCTCTCGATTCGAGGTTAGGGAGTCTGGACTCCGATGTTATGCCGGAAGAATTTGGGTACCTTGTTATGGAGATCTACGAAACCTGATACTTGATGAAGCACACAAATCAAGAAATTCGATTCATCCTGGAGCGGGCAAAATGTACCACGACCTTAAAGAACAGTATTGGTGGCCGAATCTTAAGAAGGACGTTGCGACTTATGTTGGTAAGTGTTTGACTTGCTCGAAGGTTAAAGCCGAGCATCAGAGACGTACTGGTTTACTTCAACAACCGGAAATCCCACAATGGAAGTGGGAAAGGATCACAATGGATTTCATTACTAAGCTGCCGAAGATGGTGAAATGACCCGTCCCAATCCATCCGGACGAAGTCCATATCGATTATAAACGATTCACAATAGTTGATTACATCGCGAGGTACTTGACCTCTATATGATACATTTTACAAACATTGCATTCGTTTTGAAAAGACAATCTTTCATTACATCTAAAGTTGACAGACATGCATACCATTTCATAATATATCCAACTGTAATTGACTTAATAATGATCTTGATAAACTCAACGACTCGAATGCAACATCTTTTGAAATATGTCATGAATGACTCCAAGTAATATCTTTAAAATGATCAAATGCACAGCGGAAGATTTCTTTCGTACCTGAGAATAAACATGCTTTCAAGTGTCAACCAAAAGGTTGGTGAGTTCATTAGTTTAACATAAATAATCATTTCCATCATTTTAATAGACCACAAGATTTTTCATTTCCAGTTCTCATAAATAAACGTCCCATGCATAGAGACAAAATATCATTCATATGGATTGAACACCTGGTAACCGACATTCACAATATACATATAAGAATATCCTCATCATTCCGGGATCCTCCTTCGGACATGATATAAATTTTGAAGTACTAAAGCATCCGGTACTTTGGATGGGGCTTGTTGGGCCCGATAGATCTATCTTTAGAGTTCGCGTCAATTAGGGTGTATGTTCCCTAATTCTTAGATTACCAGACTTAATAAAAAGGGGCATATTCGATTTCGATCATTCAACCATATAATGTAGTTTCGATTACTTGTGTCTTTTTCGTAAAACATTTATAAAAGCAGCGCTTGTATTCTCAGTCCCAAAAATATATATTGCAAAAGCATTTAAAAAGGGAGCAAATGAAACTCACGCATGTAAATATTATAAAACAGTTAATAAAGTATTTGCATGTATTCTCAGCCCAAAAACGTAAAGAGTAAAAGGGATCAAATGAAACTCACCATAATGTATTTTGTAGTAAAAATACATATAACGACATTGAACAATTTAAACAATGGGAGGTTGGCCTCGGATTCACGAACCTATATCATTTATGTATATATTAACACACATAATTGTAATCAAATAAATTCATATATATTATATTTTAAATTATATATCTTTTATTTTTAATTTGTACATATTTAAAATAGTTAATACTTATATAGTTTAAATATTATATTTAAAATCAATAATTTGTTATATGTAAATTTTTATGTAAATAATATATATTTATCATTATGTGTAAGATTATGGTAGTTGGAATATATATACATTTATATAGAAAATATTTATTTGCTATAATAATATTGTTAATGTAAAAGTAGTAATCATAACAATAATAATAATAATAATAATAATAAAAATAATAAGACTAATACTAAAAATACTACCTTAAGTAACAAGCCTTCAAAATAAATAAACACCTCTGCCCGGATTTGAACCCGAGACATCTCGCTATCCAGACACTCATTCAAACCAACCATCCATTTCTGTTTTTCTGTGTTAACTCACGATTTAATATTAATAACCAGATCTTTTTCTGTTTTTCCTTTTTCTTCTTCTTCTTCATTTTATTACTATCATTTCAGGTATCATCTTGTCACTCACTCAATATCATGATCTTGGTCATCTTTATTTTCGTGAATCATCTTAATCATAAATCACCATTTAACATCACCTTAGTAATACCATTTAATCTCCATCACTATCTTAAATCACGATCACCGTCATCCTATCCCAAACATCATCTTTATCATCGACCCATTCTAATATAATCATCATATAATATCATCACCTATATTCATCTTAACTTATCATCATAGCAATCATAAACTGTCTCGGCTAAATCAACAAAGAACTCGGCCCAAAATTTGATCACTTCTCACGGCTCAAGTGATTTGCAAAAGTCCAAAGAAAATGAAACAAACTCAAACAAAAATTGGCCCAAGTGAGACCCTAGTATCCTGTGGCCTAACAAAAAAAAAAGTCGTGTCTTTGCTGTCTGACCTGGTACACGAGCTGCAATAGGCGAGACATAAATACATATAAAGAAGGAAAGAAAAACGCCTGCACCACTTTATATTTAAACATCATCACCAACATCATCCACTATCATTATTATAATCCTTTCACCTCAACCTTTATCATCATTATTCTCGATATTATTAAACCGTTACTATCATTAACAAAATTGGAACACCTTCGGTCCCCTCAATTATGCAGTCAAATTTGTTTAATCAATCACATAAAGGTATTTTGGTGCTTTATCTTTTTAACCATGAACTAGTGGGTTTCGGTTTATATTAAACTAGTAACGTGGCCCAAGATAGTTTTGGTAACCAACGTTTTTTTAAAAGCAAGTGGTATTAGCTTTCCTAAAGTTGTCGACCAATTTAGGAAAAGTATAAAACATTGTATCATTATCATCCTTTATATATACATATCACCTTTGTATATTATCTCCATTCGATTGAGCTAAAGCAGAAACACAGATACGTAGAATAGCAGCAATGGATAGATGGTTTCGATGGGTTTCATCTGAAACAAGAAAACAGTATAGTAGCAGGTGAAGTTGTCGGAAAAAAAAAATACAGAAGCACAAGGTTTCATTTGCGGTGATGGTGTTTAATGATGGTAACTTGTGGCGGTTTTGTGGTGTGGATATGTTGAATATGGAGCAGGAAGCAAACACAAGTATGTAGTAGTAGTTTAAAGTGTGATGAGAATGATCAAATATAAGGAAGTCAAAAGTGTAAAGGGATAGATGCACGTACGAGTTATAATTGATGTTAGATAATCGAATTAATTAATTAACACTAAAATTGATCAATTATTTAGGGGAGGTGGTACCAATTTTCTCAATCAGACAACAGCAAGATCAGAAGAGTTAAATAAAAACAAAATAAAAATCGATTCTGTTAAATTTCTGATTTGTACGATCGACTAAGATTGAATAGTAATTTTATAGATTCAAACAAAAATCAATCACAGTAACTGATTAAGATGTAAAATTGATTTTGGTTCTTGTATTTAAAAAAAACGTATTACATATCAGTATACAAAATAAATATAATGTATATTAGTAAATAATTATTTATACGATGTATTTGTATATATAACAGTATATCTGTAAGTTATATATATGTACGTATTTAAATATATCTGTATTTGTATGTAACTATACATCAACTATATATATATATATATATATATATATATATATATATATATATATATATATATATATATATATATATATATATATATATATATATATATATATATATATATATTAAATATATAAAGAAACCTAATAATATTAATTACATTAACATTCATCTTCAATATTAATTCTTAATAATAAATATGAAACTATTAGTAATAGTAATAATAATAATAATAATAATAATTCTATTAATAATAATACCTAATAATAATAATGCTGCTAATTATAATAATTATAATAATTATTATAAAAGTGATAATAATAATAATAATAATATTTTTAATGAAAAAAAAATGATCTTTATTATTTCTGTAATAATATATATAATAATAATAATGACTTTATTGATTGTAACATCTTAATATTAATTTTCATAATTAATCTTACTGATCTATTGTATTTTATTATTTAAATTTATTATACATACTTTTATTTATATATATATATATATATATATATATATATATATATATATATATATATATATATATATATATATATATATATATATATATATATATATATATATATATATATATATATATATATATATATATATATATATATATATATATATATATATATCTATATTTATTTATTTTCAAACACTTGTTCGTGAATCGTCGGGTTCAGTCAAAGATTAAATGAATTCATGAAAATAGTT
Source organism: Rutidosis leptorrhynchoides (assembly GCF_046630445.1). Lineage (NCBI taxonomy): Eukaryota > Viridiplantae > Streptophyta > Magnoliopsida > Asterales > Asteraceae > Rutidosis > Rutidosis leptorrhynchoides. The sequence goes on along the minus strand of NC_092342.1, from coordinate 180,461,457 downwards.
CACAAGTTTTGAGACTCAACATTACAGACTTTGCTTATCATGTCGAATTCATATTAAGATTAAGTTTAAATTTGGTCGGAAATTCTCGGGTCGTCACAGTACCTACCCGTTAAAGAAATTTCGTCCCGAAATTTGAGTGGGGTGGTCATGGCTAACAATAAATATGTTTTCATGACTCATATGAGTTGATAAATAGAGTTTTATCATCATTAAATATATTATGGATAAACAATTCGTTTATCTGAAGAGTACGAGTGAAGCTATTTCAAAAGAGTGAAATAAGTAATTGCAGATTTGACTTAACCGGTGACATAGTCACGGTTGATTTAGAGAAAATAAAAATAAAAATAAGGTGTGTCTTAACTTTTGATGTTATCTAGGTTGAATTCCGGAATTCAAGGGATTTTAAGAAAATCTTCGAAATCTAATAGATTTGATTCTTCGGCGAGTAAGGAAATTATGATCTCTATAATTAAATACGGTGATCTGCCTCGATTACTCTGTCTGATATTTCCATTATAAATTAAACTCTTTCCGTTCCATAATTTTCACCATTCCTATACCTTATTTCATGGTTCTTACATCCACAAAATTTTGAAAATGCTTAATCCAGTTCTAATCCTTGTCCTTATCCTGACTATTGCAACAATCATTCTCCTTTTCCAACTTCCACCGGATGAATCTGTTTTCTTCTACTTCGCCCTTGGGGTTATAGTGTTTTTAATTCTCCCGTGTCTTTATGTTGCGATAAACATTGATATACACGGTCTGTAATTTCCGTGTTGTTATTGGGCTTTATATCTCCCCTTATATTTCAATGTCCCTATTTTTGTTTCCTATAATCATTGTTATCCCCAGTTAATACTCCCCCCATTTGCTGCGATTTATACTCCAATTTCTATTTCGGAGCTTTGTCCCTTCGTTTTTTTTCTTCTTGCGATTGTGCATCTCTTGTAATGGTCCAGAATTCATAGATATAAGTTTCAGAATGAACATTGTTAACGTCTTAAGAAAGGAACGGTAATAGCACAATTTAACTTGTCAAATTACCAGATTCACTGAGAATAGAACTATTAAGAATATACTTTCTTGATATGTTTAGAAGTTAAGCAGAATGAAAGAGTTATGTAACATGGCACATGATGACGTTATAATCTGTGAATCATCACGTCCCATTAGAAACTCAGCATGACTTACTATAATATAATCACGTTGATCAAGTGTCATTATATTATACTAACTCATACATCAGTTCCCAACATTACTTCAATAACATTCATATTTTAAGCTCGAAAGTTTACAGAATATAGAAACTAACAGTTTCTATATGATGTAACACTAATAGCACGAAGAGATTAGTGATTTCAGATAAGAATAGTTATGAAAATATCTTCAGAAATATGGAGGATATTTATAATGAAAGATACGATAATATCTCGAAATATCTAAGATCAGAGGATGATAGAAACTATTGTCTGCAAGGGTTTAGAGTAATGAGCAAGATATTCACTAAAGACCTTAGCAGACATTGAATCATTCGGTTTCTTTGAAGTCAAACTTATTCTTTGTGATTTGTCCATGGCTTTCTTCATAGTTTCGCATAATCCGTTTTTCGGTACTAAATTTTCTATTGAATATTTCCAATATTCCATTCTTTATAATCAAACTTTCGACGGTTAAGGTCGTGTACAATTTTTTTTGCCGCTGTATTCAGCTTTTTCAGAATTTGCGATATTGATTTGTAGACTGTGTGCTTTTCAGAATTTCAGAATGGAAGGTCATAATTCTAAGAGATAAATGTTATATGTTTACATATAACTGTTGTTGTGGAAACGTTGCGAGACTCACAATACAGATTTACTGATTTCCGGTAATTGATATGACAATTTTTATTACAAGATGCAGATGAGTACATGATGAGACTGTAGTGACCTGAACTTTTCCATGTTTATATATATTAATTGAGATTGATATTTACATGATTAAATGTTTCCAACATGTTAAGCAATCAAACTTGTTAAGACTTGATTAATTGAAATATGTTTCATATAGACAATTGACCACCCAAGTTGACCGGTGATTCACGAACGTTAAAACTTGTAAAAACTATATGATGACATATATATGGATATATATATAGTTAACATGATACTATGTTAAGTAAACATATCATTAAGTATATTAACAATGAACTACATATGTAAAAACAAGACTACTAACTTAATGATTTTTAAACGAGACATATATGTAACGATTATCGTTGTAAAGACATTTAATGTATATATATCATATTAAGAGATATTCATACATGATAATATCATGATAATATAATAATTTAAAATCTCATTTGATATTATAAACATTGGGTTAACAACATTTAACAAGATCGTTAACCTAAAGGTTTCAAAACAACACTTACATGTAACGACTAACGATGACTTAACGACTCAGTTAAAAATGTATATACATGTAGTGTTTTAATATGTATTTATACACTTTTGAAAGACTTCAATACACTTATCAAAATACTTCTACTTAACAAAAATGCTTACAATTACATCCTCGTTCAGTTTCATCAACAATTCTACTCGTATGCACCCGTATTCGTACTCGTACAATACACAGCTTTTAGATGTATGTACTATTGGTATATACACTCCAATGATCAGCTCTTAGCAGCCCATGTGAGTCACCTAACACATGTGGGAACCATCATTTGGCAACTAGCATGAAATATCTCATAAGATTACAAAAATATGAGTAATCATTCATGACTTATTTACATGAAAACAAAATTACATATCCTTTATATCTAATCCATACACCAACGACCAAAAACACCTACAAACACTTTCATTCTTCAATTTTCTTCATCTAATTGAACTCTCTCAAGTTCTATCTTCAAGTTCTAAGTGTTCTTCATAAATTCCAAAAGTTCTAGTTTCATAAAATCAAGAATACTTTCAAGTTTGCTAGCTCACTTCCAATCTTGTAAGGTGATCATCCAACCTCAAGAAATCTTTGTTTCTTACAGTAGGTTATCATTCTAATACAAGGTAATAATCATATTCAAACTTTGGTTCAATTTCTATAACTATAACAATCTTATTTCAAGTGATGATCTTACTTGAACTTGTTTTCGTGTCATGATTCTGCTTCAAGAACTTCGAGCCATCCAAGGATCCGTTGAAGCTCGATCCATTTTTCTCTTTTCCAGTAGGTTTATCCAAGGAACTTAAGGTAGTAATGATGTTCATAACATCATTCAATTCATACATATAAAGCTATCTTATTCGAAGGTTTAAACTTGTAATCACTAGAACATAGTTTAGTTAATTCTAAACTTGTTCGCAAACAAAAGTTAATCCTTCTAACTTGACTTTTAAAATCAACTAAACACATGTTCTATATCTATATGATATGCTAACTTAATGATTTAAAACCTGGAAACACGAAAAACACCGTAAAACCGGATTTACGCCGTCGTAGTAACACCGCGGGCTGTTTTGGGTTAGTTAATTAAAAACTATGATAAAATTTGATTTAAAAGTTGTTATTCTGAGAAAATGATTTTTATTATGAACATGAAACTATATCCAAAAATTATGGTTAAACTCAAAGTGGAAGTATGTTTTCTAAAATGGTCATCTAGACGTCGTTCTTTCGACTGAAATGACTACCTTTACAAAAACGACTTTTAACTTATTTTTCCGACTATAAACCTATACTTTTTCTGTTTAGATTCATAAAATAGAGTTCAATATGAAACCATAGCAATTTGATTCACTCAAAACGGATTTAAAATGAAGAAGTTATGGGTAAAACAAGATTGGATAATTTTTCTCATTTTAGCTACGTAAAAATTGGTAACAAATCTATTCCAACCATAACTTAATCAACTTGTATTGTACATTATGTAATCTTGAGATACCATAGACACGTATACAATGTTTCTACCTATCATGTCGACACATCTATATATATTTCGGAACAACCATAGACACTCTATATGTGAATGTTGGAGTTAGCTATACAGGGTTGAGGTTGATTCCAAAATATATATAGTTTGAGTTGTGATCAATACTGAGATACGTATACACTGGGTCGTGGATTGATTCAAGATAATATTTATCGATTTATTTCTGTACATCTAACTGTGGACAACTAGTTGTAGGTTACTAACGAGGACAGCTGACTTAATAAACTTAAAACATCAAAATATATTAAAAGTGTTGTAAATATATTTTGAACATACTTTGATATATATGTATATATTGTTATTGTTATAGGTTCGTGAATCAACCAGTGTCCAAGTCTTACTTCCCGATGAAGTAAAAATCTGTGAAAGTGAGTTATAGTCCCACTTTTAAAATCTAATATTTTTTTGATGAGAATACATGCAGGTTTTATAAATGATTTACAAAATAGACACAAGTACGTGAAACTACATTCTATGGTTGAATTATCGAAATCGAATATGCCCCTTTTTATTAAGTCTGGTAATCTAAGAATTAGGGAACAGACACCCTAATTGACGCGAATCCTAAAGATAGATCTATTGGGCCTAACAAACCCCATCCAAAGTACCGGATGCTTTAGTACTTCGAAATTTATATCATATCCGAAGGGTGTCCCGGAATGATGGGGATATTCTTATATATGCATCTTGTTAATGTCGGTTACCAGGTGTTCACCATATGAATGATTTTTTTATCTCTATGTATGGGATGTGTATTGAAATATGAAATCTTGTGGTCTATTGTTACGATTTGATATATATAGGTTAAACCTATAACTCTCCAACATTTTTGTTGACGTTTAAAGCATGTTTATTCCTAGGTGAATACTAAGAGCTTCCGCTGTCGCATACTTAAATAAGGACGAGATTTGGAGTCCATGCTTGTATGATATTGTGTAAAAACTGCATTCAAGAAACTTATTTTGTTGTAACATATTTGTATTGTAAACCATTATGTAATGGTCGTGTGTAAACAGGATATTTTAGATTATCATTATTTGATAATCTACGTAAAGCTTTTTAAACTTTTATTGATGAAAGAAAGGTTATGGTTTGTTTTAAAATGAATGCAGTCTTTGAAAAACGTCTCATTTAGAGGTCAAAACCTCGCAACGAAATCAATTAATATGGAACGTTTTTAATCAATAAGAACGGGACATTTCAGTTGGTATCCGAGCGTTGGTCTTAGAGAACCAGAATTTTGCATTAGTGTGTCTTATCGAGTTTGTTAGGATGCATTAGTGAGTCTGGACTTCGACCGTGTTTACTTGAAAAATGATTGCTTAACAAATTTTGTTGGAAACTATATATTTTTAACATGTAAATATTATGTGATATATTAATCTCTTAACGCGTTTGATATTATGTGATAGATGTCTACCTCTAGAACAAGTCCCATTGACTCACCTAATAATAATGAAGAGTCAAATGTAAATTGGAATGATTCGTGGACTGATTCACAAGTTCTCGAAGAGGAACCGGAAGAAGAGTCGGAACCGGAAGAAGAGTCGGAACCGGAAGAAGAATCGGAACCGGAAGAAGAATCGGAACCGGAAGAAGAATCGGAACTGGATGAAGAAATAGAACCGGTGGGGGAAATAATAAAACGGTTAAGTAAAAGAAAATCCTCAACCAACCGACCAAGGTTAATTATGGTCAATGGTGTTTCCGCCAAGGAAGCAAAATATTGGGAGGATTACCAATTCTCCGATGAATTGGATTCCGACGAGAATTCCGATGATGTTATAGAAATTACCCCAACTGAATTTAAAAAGGCAAAAGAAAATAATAAGGGAAAGGGCATAAAAATAGAGATATCTAATTCCAACCCCGATGAACTTTATATGTATCGTCATCCCCCGAAGTCCTTAAGTTGTAACAATGACCCGGGAACCTCTAAACCACCAGGTTTTTCTAAACCAATGTGGAAAACGACGGCTCGTATTAGGGCAACACCATATATCCCTAGAAACTTGGCAAAATGAACTAAAACCGAAGAAGAAGAAACAAGCGAGTCGGAATAAGATAGTTGTATTCGTGTGGTGTAATATATGTAATATAGTGTGCTTATGCTTTATGATATATGTAAAAATTGCTTGTATTAATAAGTATTTTTTTATGAATCTAACTCTTGTCTATTTTACAGTATAAAAACACAAAATGGATAGACAACCTAATATTTTAAGAGATCTACCCAGAGACATGATTGATGAAATCTTGTCTAGAGTCGGTCAGAATTCTTCGGCACAACTATTTAAGGCGAGATCAGTTTGTAAGACATTCGAAGAACGTTCCAAGAATGTCTTGGTTTATAAGAGACTTTCGTTTGAAAGATGGGGGATATCACATTGGGAAACCCATAAGTTACGATGTGTTTACTTTGACGCATATATTGCGGGGAACCCAAATGCTATTTTACGCAATGGGTTAAGAAATTATTTTGACTCAATATATCCGAATATTGGACTTCGTGATTTAGAAAAAGCGGCTAACATGCAACATAAAGAAGCATGTTATGCTTACGGATTAGTAATGTTCGATTCTCACCAAAGTGAGAACAAGAACATCGGGCTACAACTATTAAACAAAACGTTCCCACAAGTGACGGAGTCGGTAATTGGGGTAAGAAATGAGGTTTTTAGATTATTACGGGACTGTTGGACATTACGTAACCCTCGTCCCTTTGACGACGTTACAACACGCTGTCTTATCAACGGCCATAACGGTTATGTTCCACAAGACCAAGGATGGGAAGTAATCCTAGTAAAACCAGAATGCATGACTTGTTTCTGGACGTATGAATTACGTGTCTTTATTGCCTTTGCTGAACGACTTGTGTACTAGCTAGAATTATCTTCACAACTATCTTGTATCAAAGTTATTATGTGAAATGTCCCGTTCTTATTGATTAAAAACGTTCCATATTAATTGATTTCGTTGCGAGGTTTTGACCTCTATATGAGACGTTTTTCAAAGACTGCATTCATTTTTAAAACAAACCTTAACCTTTATTTCATAAATAAAGGTTTAAAAAGCTTTACGTAGATTATCAAATAATGATAATCTAAAATATCCTGTTTACACACGACCATTACATAATGGTTTACAATACAAATATGTTACATCGAAATCAGTTTCTTGAATGCAGTTTTTACACAATATCATACAAACATGGACTCCAAATCTTGTCCTTATTTTAGTATGCAACAGCGGAAGCTCTTAATATTCACCTGAGAATAAACATGCTTTAAACGTCAACAAAAATGTTGGTGAGTTATAGGTTTAACCTATATATATCAAATCGTAACAATAGACCACAAGATTTCATATTTCAATACACATCCCATACATAGAGATAAAAATCATTCATATGGTGAACACCTGGTAACCGACAATAACAAGATGCATATATAAGAATATCCCCATCATTCCGGGACACCCTTCGGATATGATATAAATTTCGAAGTACTAAAGCATCCGGTACTTTGGATGGGGTTTGTTAGGCCCAATAGATCTATCTTTAGGATTCGCGTCAATTAGGGTGTCTGTTCCCTAATTCTTAGATTACCAGACTTAATAAAAAGGGGCATATTCGATTTCGATAATTCAACCATAGAATGTAGTTTCACGTACTTGTGTCTATTTTGTAAATCATTTATAAAACCTGCATGTATTCTCATCCCAAAAATATTAAATTTTAAAAGTGGGACTATAACTCACTTTCACAGATTTTTACTTCGTCGGGAAGTAAGACTTGGCCACTGGTTGATTCACGAACCTATAACAATATATACATATATATCAAAGTATGTTCAAAATATATTTACAACACTTTTAATATATTTTGATGTTTTAAGTTTATTAAGTCAGCTGTCCTCGTTAGTAACCTACAACTAGTTGTCCACAGTTAGATGTACAGAAATAAATCGATAAATATTATCTTGAATCAATCCACGACCCAGTGTATACGTATCTCAGTATTGATCACAACTCAAACTATATATATTTTGGAATCAACCTCAACCCTGTATAGCTAACTCCAACATTCACATATAGAGTGTCTATGGTTGTTCCGAAATATATATAGATGTGTCGACATGATAGGTCGAAACATTGTATACGTGTCTATGGTATCTCAAGATTACATAATATATAATACAAGTTGATTAAGTTATGGTTGGAATAGATTTGTTACCAATTTTCACGTAGCTAAAATGAGAAAAATTATCCAATCTTGTTTTACACATAACTTCTTCATTTTAAATCCGTTTTGAGTGAATCAAATTGCTATGGTTTCATATTGAACTCTATTTTATGAATCTAAACAAAAAAAGTATAGGTTTCTAGTCAGAAAAATAAGTTACAAGTCGTTTTTGTAAAGGTAGTCATTTCAGTCGAAAGAACGACGTCTAGATGACCATTTTAGAAAACATACTTCCACTTTGAGTTTAACCATAATTTTTGGATATAGTTTCATGTTCATAATAAAAATCATTTTCTCAGAATAACAACTTTTAAATCAAATTTTATCATAGTTTTTAATTAACTAACCCAAAACAGCCCGCGGTGTTACTACGACGGCGTAAATCCGGTTTTACGGTGTTTTTCGTGTTTCCAGGTTTTAAATCATTAAGTTAGCATATCATATAGATATAGAACATGTGTTTAGTTGATTTTAAAAGTCAAGTTAGAAGGATTAACTTTTGTTTGCGAACAAGTTTAGAATTAACTAAACTATGTTCTAGTGATTACAAGTTTAAACCTTCGAATAAGATAGCTTTATATGTATGAATCGAATGATGTTATGAACATCATTACTACCTTAAGTTCCTTGGATGAACCTACTGGAAAAGAGAAAAATGGATCTAGCTTCAATGGATCCTTGGATGGCTCAAAGTTCTTGAAGCAAAATCATGACACGAAAACAAGTTCAAGTAAGATCATCACTTGAAATAAGATTGTTATAGTTATAGAAATTGAACCAAAGTTTGAATATGATTATTACCTTGTATTAGAATGATAATCTACTGTAAGAAACAAAGATTTCTTGAGGTTGGATGATCACCTTACAAGATTGGAAGTGAGCTAGCAAACTTGAAAGTATTCTTGATTTTATGAAACTAGAACTTTTGGAATTTATGAAGAACACTTAGAACTTGAAGATAGAACTTGAGAGAGTTCAATTAGATGAAGAAAATTGAAGAATGAAAGTGTTTGTAGGTGTTTTTGGTCGTTGGTGTATGGATTAGATATAAAGGATATGTAATTTTGTTTTCATGTAAATAAGTCATGAATGATTACTCATATTTTTGTAATCTTATGAGATATTTCATGCTAGTTGCCAAATGATGGTTCCCACATGTGTTAGGTGACTCACATGGGCTGCTAAGAGCTGATCATTGGAGTGTATATACCAATAGTACATACATCTAAAAGCTGTGTATTGTACGAGTACGAATACGGGTGCATACGAGTAGAATTGTTGATGAAACTGAACGAGGATGTAATTGTAAGCATTTTTGTTAAGTAGAAGTATTTTGATAAGTGTATTGAAGTCTTTCAAAAGTGTATAAATACATATTAAAACACTACATGTATATACATTTTTAACTGAGTCGTTAAGTCATCGTTAGTCGTTACATGTAAGTGTTGTTTTGAAACCTTTAGGTTAACGATCTTGTTAAATGTTGTTAACCTAATGTTTATAATATCAAAAGAGATTTTAAATTATTATATTATCATGATATTATGATGTACGAATATCTCTTAATATGATATATATACATTAAATGTCGTTACAACGATAAACGTTACATATATGTCTCGTTTCAAAATCATTAAGTTAGTAGTCTTGTTTTTACATATGTAGTTCATTGTTAATATAATTAATGATATGTTTACTTATCATAATATCATGTTAACTATACATATAACCATATATATGTCATCATATAGTTTTTTACAAGTTTTAACGTTCGTGAATCACCGGTCAACTTGGGTGGTCAATTGTCTATATGAAACCTATTTCAATTAATCAAGTCTTAACAAGTTTGATTGCTTAACATGTTGGAAACATTTAATCATGTAAATATCAATCTCAATTAATATATATATACATGGAAAAGTTCGGGTCACTACAGTACCTACCCGTTAAATAAATTTCGTCCCGAAATTTTAAGCTGTTGAAGGTGTTGACGAATCTTCTGGAAATAGATGCGGGTATTTCTTCTTCATCTGATCTTCACGCTCCCAGGTGAACTCAGGTCCTCTACAAGCATTCCATCGAACCTTAACAATTGGTATCTTGTTTTGCTTAAGTCTTTTAACCTCACGATCCATTATTTCGACGGGTTCTTCGATGAATTGGAGTTTTTCGTTGATTTGGATTTCATCTAACGGAATAGTGAGATCTTCTTTAGCAAAACATTTCTTCAAATTCGAGACGTGGAAAGTGTTATGTACAGCCGCGAGTTGTTGAGGTAACTCAAGTCGGTAAGCTACTGGTCCGACACGATCAATAATCTTGAATGGTCCAATATACCTTGGATTTAATTTCCCTCGTTTACCAAATCGAACAACGCCTTTCCAAGGTGAAACTTTAAGCATGACCATCTCTCCAATTTCAAATTCTATATCTTTTCTTTTAATGTCAGCGTAGCTCTTTTGTCGACTTTGGGCGGTTTTCAACCGTTGTTGAATTTGGATGATCTTCTCGGTAGTTTCTTGTATAATCTCCGGACCCGTAATCTGTCTATCCCCCACCTCACTCCAACAAATCGGAGACCTGCACTTTCTACCATAAAGTGCTTCAAACGGCGCCATCTCAATGCTTGAATGGTAGCTGTTGTTGTAGGAAAATTCTGCTAACGGTAGATGTCGATCCCAACTGTTTCCGAAATCAATAACACATGCTCGTAGCATGTCTTCAAGCGTTTGTATCGTCCTTTCGCTCTGCCCATCAGTTTGTGGATGATAGGCAGTACTCATGTCTAGACGAGTTCCTAATGCTTGCTGTAATGTCTGCCAGAATCTTGAAATAAATCTGCCATCCCTATCAGAGATAATAGAGATTGGTATTCCATGTCTGGAGACGACTTCCTTCAAATACAGTCGTGCTAACTTCTCCATCTTGTCATCTTCTCTTATTGGTAGGAAGTGTGCTGATTTGGTGAGACGATCAACTATTACCCAAATAGTATCAAAACCACTTGCAGTCCTTGGCAATTTAGTGATGAAATCCATGGTAATGTTTTCCCATTTCCATTCCGGGATTTCAGGTTGTTGAAGTAGACCTGATGGTTTCTGATGCTCAGCTTTGACCTTAGAACACGTCAAACATTCTCCTACGTATTTAGCAACATCGGCTTTCATACCCGGCCACCAAAAATGTTTCTTGAGATCCTTGTACATCTTCCCCGTTCCAGGATGTATTGAGTATCTGGTTTTATGAGCTTCTCTAAGTACCATTTCTCTCATATCTCCAAATTTTGGTACCCAAATCCTTTCAGCCCTATACCGGGTTCCGTCTTCCCGAATATTAAGATGCTTCTCCGATCCTTTGGGTATTTCATCCTTTAAATTTCCCTCTTTTAAAACTCCTTGTTGCGCCTCCTTTATTTGAGTAGTAATGTTATTATGAATCATTATATTCATAGATTTTACTCGAATGGGTTCTCTATCCTTCCTGCTCAAGGCATCGGCTACCACATTTGCCTTCCCCGGGTGGTAACGAATCTCAAAATCGTAATCATTCAATAATTCAATCCACCTACGCTGCCTCATATTCAGTTGTTTCTGATTAAATATGTGTTGAAGACTTTTGTGGTCGGTATATATAATACTTTTGACCCCATATAAGTAGTGCCTCCAAGTCTTTAATGCAAAAACAACCGCGCCTAATTCCAAATCATGCGTCGTATAATTTTGTTCGTGAATCTTCAATTGTCTAGACGCATAAGCAATCACCTTCGTTCGTTGCATTAATACACAACCGAGACCTTGCTTTGATGCGTCACAATAAATCACAAAATCATCATTCCCTTCAGGCAATGACAATATAGGTGCCGTAGTTAGCTTTTTCTTCAATAACTGAAACGCTTTCTCTTGTTCATCATTCCATTCAAATTTCTTCCCTTTATGCGTTAATGCAGTCAAGGGTTTTGCTATTCTGGAAAAGTCTTGGATGAACCTTCTGTAGTAACCAGCTAGTCCTAAAAACTGGCGTATGTGTTTCGGAGTTTTCGGGGTTTCCCACTTTTCAACAGTTTCTATCTTTGCCGGATCCACCTTAATACCTTCTTTGTTCACTATGTGACCGAGGAATTGAACTTCTTCCAACCAAAATGCACACTTTGAAAACTTAGCGTACAATTCTTCCTTCCTCAATACTTCTAACACCTTTCTCAAATGTTCACCGTGTTCTTGGTCATTCTTTGAGTAAATAAGTATGTCATCAATGAAAACAATGACAAACTTGTCAAGGTATGGTCCACACACTCGGTTCATAAGGTCCATGAACACAGCTGGTGCATTAGTTAAACCAAACGGCATGACCATAAACTCGTAATGACCGTAACGTGTTCTGAAAGCAGTCTTTGGAATATCATCTTCTTTCACCCGCATTTGATGATACCCGGAACGTAAGTCAATCTTTGAATAAACAGACGAGCCTTGTAGTTGATCAAATAAGTCGTCGATTCTCGGTAGTGGGTAGCGGTTCTTGATGGTAAGTTTGTTCAACTCTCGGTAGTCGATACACAACCTGAATGTACCATCTTTCTTCTTGACAAACAAAACAGGAGCTCCCCACGGTGATGTGCTTGGTCGAATGAAACCACGCTTTAAAAGTTCTTGTAATTGGCTTTGCAGTTCTTTCATCTCGCTGGGTGCGAGTCTGTAAGGAGCACGAGCTATTGGTGCAGCTCCTGGTACAAGATCTATTTGAAATTCAACGGATCGATGTGGGGGTAATCCCGGTAATTCCTTCGGAAATACATCGGGAAATTCTTTTGCAATGGGAACATCATTGATGCTCTTTTCTTCAGTTTGTACTTTCTCGACGTGTGCTAGAACAGCATAGCAACCTTTTCTTATTAGTTTTTGTGCCTTCAAATTACTAATAAGATGTAGCTTCGTGTTGCCCTTTTCTCCGTACACCATTAAGGGTTTTCCTTTTTCTCGTATAATGCGAATTGCATTTTTGTAACAAACGATCTCCGCTTTCACTTCTTTCAACCAGTCCATACCGATTATCACATCAAAACTCCCTAACTCTACTGGTATCAAATCAATCTTAAATGTTTCGCTAACCAGTTTAATTTCTCGATTCCGACATATATTATCTGCTGAAATTAATTTACCATTGGCTAATTCGAGTAAAAATTTACTATCCAAAGGCGTCAATGGACAACTTAATTTAGCACAAAAATCTCTACTCATATAGCTTCTATCCGCACCCGAATCAAATAAAACGTAAGCAGATTTATTGTCAATAAGAAACGTACCCGTAACAAGCTCCGGGTCTTCCTGTGCCTCTACCGCATTAATATTGAAAACTCTTCCACGGCCTTGTCCATTCGTGTTCTCCTGGTTCGGGCAATTTCTAATAATGTGGCCTGGTTTTCCACATTTATAACAAACTACATTGGCATAACTTGCTCCGACAGTACTTGCTCCGCCATTACTCGTTCCGACACCATTTGTTCCTTTCGTTCTATTAACCCCTGGTCCGTAGACCTCACACTTCGCCGCGCTATGACCATTTCTTTTACACTTGTTGCAAAATTTGGTGCAGAACCCCGAGTGATTCTTTTCACACCTTTGGCATAGTTGCTTCTGATTGTTGTTGTTGTTGCGGTTATTATTGTTGTTGGGATGATTGTTATAGTTGCTGTTGTTGTTGTTGTTGTTGTTGTTGTTGGGCCGTTTGTTGTAGTTGCGATTGATGTTGCGATTGTTGGGATAATTGTTGCGATTATTGTTGTAATTGCTGTTGTTGTTGTATTGGTGATTCTTATCACCGTTTTCCTCCCACTTTCTTTTGACTTGCTTCACATTGGCCTCTTCAGCAGTCTGTTCTTTAATTCTTTCTTCAATCTGGTTCACTAGTTTGTGAGCCATTCTACATGCCTGTTGTATGGAGGCGGGCTCGTGTGAACTTATATCTTCTTGGATTCTTTCCGGTAATCCTTTCACAAACGCGTCGATCTTCTCTTCCTCATCTTCGAATGCTCCCGGACACAATAGGCACAATTCTGTGAATCGTCTTTCGTACGTGGTAATATCAAATCCTTGGGTTCGTAACCCTCTAAGTTCTGTCTTGAGCTTATTGACCTCGGTTCTGGGACGGTACTTCTCGTTCATCAAGTGCTTGAATGCTGACCACGATAGTGCGTACGCATCATCTTGTCCCACTTGCTCTAGATAGGTATTCCACCATGTTAACGCAGAACCTGTGAAGGTATGCGTAGCGTACTTCACTTTGTCCTCTTCATTACACTTACTTATGGCAAACACCGATTCGACCTTCTCGGTCCACCGTTTCAATCCGATCGGTCCTTCGGTTCCATCAAATTCCAAAGGTTTGCAGGCAGTGAATTCTTTGTAGGTGCATCCTACACGATTTCCTGTACTGCCAGATCCAAGGTTATTGTTGGTATGTAGCGCAGCCTGTACTGCGGCTATGTTTGAAGCTAGAAAAGTACGGAATTCCTCTTCATTCATATTCACAGTGTGTCGAGTAGTCGGTGCCATTTCCTTCAAAATAGTAAAATGGAACAAGTTAATCATACAGAATATTAAGAGTAGTTAATAGTATTTCGTAGCATAATATGAACTCATTTATAAAAGCTTTTTCTTCATATTAGCATTTTATAAGTTTAAATTCGGGTAGTACCTACCCGTTAAGTTCATACTTAGTAGCTAATATACAATTCAACTACTACAATTCTATATGAAAAACTGATTGTAATAATATTTCGCGTTCAAACTTTTATACAATATTTTACAAACTTACAATACCGCTTATTTTACATAAAGCATGAAATATAGCACACAATAACTTTGATACAAGATAGTTGTGAAGATAATTCTAGCTAGTACACAAGTCGTTCAGCAAAGGCAATAAAGACACGTAATTCATACGTCCAGAAACAAGTCATGCATTCTGGTTTTACTATGACTACTTCCCATCCTTGGTCTTGTGCAACATAACCGTTATGGCCGTTGATAAGACAGCGTGTTGTAACGTCATCAAAGGGACGAGGGTTACGTAATGTCCAACAGTCCCGTAATAATCTAAAAACCTCATTTCTTACCCCAATTACTGACTCCGTCACTTGTGGAAACGTTTTGTTTAATAGTTGTAGCCCGATGTTCTTGTTCTCACTTTGGTGAGAAGCGAACATTACTAATCCGTAAGCATAACATGCTTCTTTATGTTGCATGTTAGCCGCTTTTTCTAAATCACGAAGTCCAATATTCGGATATATTGAGTCAAAATAATTTCTTAACCCGTTGCGTAAAATAGCATTTGGGTTCCCCGCAATATATGCGTCAAAGTAAACACATCGTAACTTATGGGTTTCCCAATGTGATATCCCCCATCTTTCAAACGAAAGTCTCTTATAAACCAAGACATTCTTGGAACGTTCTTCGAATGTCTTACAAACTGATCTCGCCTTAAATAGTTGTGCCGAAGAATTCTGGCCGACTCTAGACAAGATTTCATCAATCATGTCTCCGGGTAGGTCTCTTAAAATATTGGGTTGTCTATCCATTTTGTGTTTTTAAACTGTAAAATAGACAAGAGTTAGATTCATAAAAAAAATACTTATTAATACAAGCAATTTTTACATATATCATAAAGCATAAGAACACTATATTCCATATATTACACCACACGAATACAACTATCTTATTCCGACTCGCTCGTTTCTTCTTCTTCGGTTTTGGTTCGTTTTGCCAAGTTTCTAGGGATATATGATGTTCCCCTAATACGAGCCGTCGTTGTCCACATTGGTTTAGAAAAACCTGGTGGTTTAGAGGTTCCCGGGTCATTGTTACAACTTAAGGACTTCGGGGGTTGACGATACATATAAAGTTCATCGGGGTTGGAATTAGATTTCTCTATTTTTATGCCCTTTCCCTTATTATTTTCTTTTGCCTTTTTAAATTCAGTTGGGGTAATTTCTATAACATCATCGGAATTCTCGTCGGAATCCGATTCATCGGAGAATTGGTAATCCTCCCAATATTTTGCTTCCTTGGCGGAAACACCATTGACCATAATTAACTTTGGTCGGTTGGTTGAGGATTTTCTTTTACTTAACCGTTTTATTATTTCCCCCACCGGTTCTATTTCTTCATCCGGTTCCGATTCTTCTTCTGGTTCCGATTCTTCTTCCGGTTCCGACTCTTCTTCCGGTTCCTCTTCGGGAACTTGTGAATCAGTCCACAAATCATTCCAATTTACATTTGACTCTTCATTATTATTAGGTGAGTCAATGGGACTTGTTCTAGAGGTAGACATCTATCACATAATATCAAACACGTTAAGAGATTAATATATCACATAATATTCATATGTTAAAAATATATAGTTTCCAACAAAAATGTTAAGCAATCATTTTTAAGAAAACACGGTCGAAGTCCAGACTCACTAATGCATCCTAACAAACTCGATAAGACACACTAATGCAAATTTTCTGGTTCTCTAAGACCAACGCTCTGATACCAACTGAAATGTCCCGTTCTTATTGATTAAAAACGTTCCATATTAATTGATTTCGTTGCGAGGTTTTGACCTCTATATGAGACGTTTTTCAAAGACTGCATTCATTTTTAAAACAAACCTTAACCTTTATTTCATAAATAAAGGTTTAAAAAGCTTTACGTAGATTATCAAATAATGATAATCTAAAATATCCTGTTTACACACGACCATTACATAATGGTTTACAATACAAATATGTTACATCGAAATCAGTTTCTTGAATGCAGTTTTTACACAATATCATACAAACATGGACTCCAAATCTTGTCCTTATTTTAGTATGCAACAGCGGAAGCTCTTAATATTCACCTGAGAATAAACATGCTTTAAACGTCAACAAAAATGTTGGTGAGTTATAGGTTTAACCTATATATATCAAATCGTAACAATAGACCACAAGATTTCATATTTCAATACACATCCCATACATAGAGATAAAAATCATTCATATGGTGAACACCTGGTAACCGACAATAACAAGATGCATATATAAGAATATCCCCATCATTCCGGGACACCCTTCGGATATGATATAAATTTCGAAGTACTAAAGCATCCGGTACTTTAGATGGGGTTTGTTAGGCCCAATAGATCTATCTTTAGGATTCGCGTCAATTAGGGTGTCTGTTCCCTAATTCTTAGATTACCAGACTTAATAAAAAGGGGCATATTCGATTTCGATAATTCAACCATAGAATGTAGTTTCACGTACTTGTGTCTATTTTGTAAATCATTTATAAAACCTGCATGTATTCTCATCCCAAAAATATTAAATTTTAAAAGTGGGACTATAACTCACTTTCACAGATTTTTACTTCGTCGGGAAGTAAGACTTGGCCACTGGTTGATTCACGAACCTATAACAATATATACATATATATCAAAGTATGTTCAAAATATATTTACAACACTTTTAATATATTTTGATGTTTTAAGTTTATTAAGTCAGCTGTCCTCGTTAGTAACCTACAACTAGTTGTCCACAGTTAGATGTACAGAAATAAATCGATAAATATTATCTTGAATCAATCCACGACCCAGTGTATACGTATCTCAGTATTGATCACAACTCAAACTATATATATTTTGGAATCAACCTCAACCCTGTATAGCTAACTCCAACATTCACATATAGAGTGTCTATGGTTGTTCCGAAATATATATAGATGTGTCGACATGATAGGTCGAAACATTGTATACGTGTCTATGGTATCTCAAGATTACATAATATATAATACAAGTTGATTAAGTTATGGTTGGAATAGATTTGTTACCAATTTTCACGTAGCTAAAATGAGAAAAATTATCCAATCTTGTTTTACACATAACTTCTTCATTTTAAATCCGTTTTGAGTGAATCAAATTGCTATGGTTTCATATTGAACTCTATTTTATGAATCTAAACAAAAAAAGTATAGGTTTCTAGTCAGAAAAATAAGTTACAAGTCGTTTTTGTAAAGGTAGTCATTTCAGTCGAAAGAACGACGTCTAGATGACCATTTTAGAAAACATACTTCCACTTTGAGTTTAACCATAATTTTTGGATATAGTTTCATGTTCATAATAAAAATCATTTTCTCAGAATAACAACTTTTAAATCAAATTTTATCATAGTTTTTAATTAACTAACCCAAAACAGCCCGCGGTGTTACTACGACGGCGTAAATCCGGTTTTACGGTGTTTTTCGTGTTTCCAGGTTTTAAATCATTAAGTTAGCATATCATATAGATATAGAACATGTGTTTAGTTGATTTTAAAAGTCAAGTTAGAAGGATTAACTTTTGTTTGCGAACAAGTTTAGAATTAACTAAACTATGTTCTAGTGATTACAAGTTTAAACCTTCGAATAAGATAGCTTTATATGTATGAATCGAATGATGTTATGAACATCATTACTACCTTAAGTTCCTTGGATGAACCTACTGGAAAAGAGAAAAATGGATCTAGCTTCAATGGATCCTTGGATGGCTCAAAGTTCTTGAAGCAAAATCATGACACGAAAACAAGTTCAAGTAAGATCATCACTTGAAATAAGATTGTTATAGTTATAGAAATTGAACCAAAGTTTGAATATGATTATTACCTTGTATTAGAATGATAACCTACTGTAAGAAACAAAGATTTCTTGAGGTTGGATGATCACCTTACAAGATTGGAAGTGAGCTAGCAAACTTGAAAGTATTCTTGATTTTATGAAACTAGAACTTTTGGAATTTATGAAGAACACTTAGAACTTGAAGATAGAACTTGAGAGAGTTCAATTAGATGAAGAAAATTGAAGAATGAAAGTGTTTGTAGGTGTTTTTGGTCGTTGGTGTATGGATTAGATATAAAGGATATGTAATTTTGTTTTCATGTAAATAAGTCATGAATGATTACTCATATTTTTGTAATCTTATGAGATATTTCATGCTAGTTGCCAAATGATGGTTCCCACATGTGTTAGGTGACTCACATGGGCTGCTAAGAGCTGATCATTGGAGTGTATATACCAATAGTACATACATCTAAAAGCTGTGTATTGTACGAGTACGAATACGGGTGCATACGAGTAGAATTGTTGATGAAACTGAACGAGGATGTAATTGTAAGCATTTTTGTTAAGTAGAAGTATTTTGATAAGTGTATTGAAGTCTTTCAAAAGTGTATAAATACATATTAAAACACTACATGTATATACATTTTTAACTGAGTCGTTAAGTCATCGTTAGTCGTTACATGTAAGTGTTGTTTTGAAACCTTTAGGTTAACGATCTTGTTAAATGTTGTTAACCTAATGTTTATAATATCAAAAGAGATTTTAAATTATTATATTATCATGATATTATGATGTACGAATATCTCTTAATATGATATATATACATTAAATGTCGTTACAACGATAAACGTTACATATATGTCTCGTTTCAAAATCATTAAGTTAGTAGTCTTGTTTTTACATATGTAGTTCATTGTTAATATAATTAATGATATGTTTACTTATCATAATATCATGTTAACTATACATATAACCATATATATGTCATCATATAGTTTTTTACAAGTTTTAATGTTCGTGAATCACCGGTCAACTTGGGTGGTCAATTGTCTATATGAAACCTATTTCAATTAATCAAGTCTTAACAAGTTTGATTGCTTAACATGTTGGAAACATTTAATCATGTAAATATCAATCTCAATTAATATATATATACATGGAAAAGTTCGGGTCACTACATTATGTGCTATATTTCATGCTTTATGTAAAATAAGCGGTATTGTAAGTTTGTAAAATATTGTATAAAAGTTTGAACGCGAAATATTATTATAATCAGTTTTTCATATAGAATTGTAGTAGTTGAATTGTATATTAGCTACTAAGTATGAACTTAACGGGTAGGTACTACCCGAATTTAAACTTATAAAACGCTAATATGAAGAAAAAGCTTTTATAAATGAGTTCATATTATGCTACGAAATACTATTAACTACTCTTAATATTCTGTATGATTAACTTGTTCCATTTGACTATTTTGAAGGAAATGGCACCGACTACTCGACACACCGTGAATATGAATGAAGAGGAATTCCGTACTTTTCTAGCTTCAAACATAGCCGCAGTACAGGCTGCGCTACATACCAACAATAACCTTGGATCTAGCAGTACAGGAAATCGTGTAGGATGCACCTACAAAGAATTCACTGCCTGCAAACCTTTGGAATTTGATGGAACCGAAGGACCGATCGGATTGAAACGGTGGACCGAGAAGGTCGAATCGGTGTTTGCCATAAGTAAGTGTACTGAAGAGGACAAAGTGAAGTACGCTACGCATACCTTCACAGGTTCTGCGTTAACATGGTGGAATACCTATCTAGAGCAAGTGGGACAAGACGATGCGTACGCACTACCATGGTCAGCATTCAAGCACTTGATGAACGAGAAGTACCGTCCCAGAACCGAGGTCAATAAGCTCAAGACAGAACTTAGAGGGTTACGAACCCAAGGATTTGATATTACCACGTACGAAAGACGATTCACAGAATTGTGCCTATTGTGTCCGGGAGCATTCGAAGATGAGGAAGAAAAGATCGACGCGTTTGTGAAAGGATTACCGGAAAGAATCCAAGAAGATATAAGTTCACACGAGCCCGCCTCCATACAACAAGCATGTAGAATGGCTCACAAACTAGTGAACCAGATTGAAGAAAGAATTAAAGAACAGACTGCTGAAGAGGCCAGTGTGAAGCAAGTCAAAAGAAAGTGGGAGGAAAACGGTGATAAGAATCACCAATACAACAACAACAGCAATTACAACAATAATCGCAACAATTATCCCAACAATCGCAACATCAATCTCAACTACAACAAACGGCCCAACAACAACAACAACAACAACAACAAAAAAAACAACAACAGCAACTATAACAATCATCCCAACAACAATAATAACCGCAACAACAACAACAATCAGAAGCAGCTATGCCAAAGGTGTGAAAATTATCACTCGGGGTTCTGCACCAAATTTTGCAACAAGTGTAAAAGAAATGGTCATAGCGCGGCAAAGTGTGAGGTCTACGGACCAGGGGTTAATAGAACGAAAGGAATAAATGGTGTCGGAACGAGTAATGGCGGAGCAAGTAGTGTCGGAGCAAGTTATGCCAATGTAGTTTGTTATAAATGTGGAAAACCGGGCCACATTATTAGAAATTGCCCGAACCAGGAGAACACGAATGGACAAGGCCGCGGAAGTGTTTTCAATATTAATGCGGCAGAGGCACAGGAAGACCCGGAGCTTGTTACGGGTACGTTTCTTATTGACAATAAATCTGCTTACGTTTTATTTGATTCGGGTGCGGATAGAATCTATATGAGTAGAGATTTTTGTGCTAAATTAATTTGTCCATTCACGCCTTTGGATAGTAAATTTTTACTCGAATTAGCAAATGGTAAATTAATTTCAGCAGATAATATATGTCGGAATCGAGAAATTAAACTGGTTAGCGAAACATTTAAGATTGATTTGATACCAGTAGAGTTAGGGAGTTTTGATGTGATAATCGGTATGGACTGGTTGAAAGAAGTGAAAGCAGAGATCGTTTGTTACAAAAATGCAATTTGCATTATATGAGAAAAAGGAAAACCCTTAATGGTGTACGGAGAAAAGGGCAACACGAAGCTACATCTTATTAGTAATTTGAAGGCACAAAAACTAATAAGAAAAGGTTGCTATGCTGTTCTAGCGCACGTCGAGAAAGTACAAACTGAAGAAAAGAGCATCAATGATGTTCCCATTGCAAAAGAATTTCCCGATGTATTTCCGAAAGAATTACCGGGATTACCCCCACATCGATCCGTTGAATTTCAAATAGATCTTATACCAGGAGCTGCACCAATAGCTCGTGCTCCTTACAGACTCGCACCCAGCGAGATGAAAGAACTGCAAAGCCAATTACAAGAACTTTTAGAGCGTGGTTTCATTCGACCAAGCACATCACCGTGGGGAGCTCCTGTTTTGTTTGTCAAGAAGAAAGATGGTACATTCAGGTTGTGTATCGACTACCGAGAGTTGAACAAACTTACCATCAAGAACCGCTACCCACTACCGAGAATTGACGACTTATTTTATCAACTACAAGGCTCGTCTGTTTATTCAAAGATTGACTTACGTTCCGGGTATCATCAAATGCAGGTGAAAGAAGATGATATTCCAAAGACTGCTTTCAGAACACGTTACGGTCATTACGAGTTTATGGTCATGCCGTATGGTTTAACTAATGCACCAGCTGTGTTCATGGACCTTATGAACCGAGTGTGTGGACCATACCTTGACAAGTTTGTCATTGTTTTCATTGATGACATACTTATTTACTCAAAGAATGACCAAGAACACGGTGAACATTTGAGAAAGGTGTTAGAAGTATTGAGGAAGGAAGAATTGTACGCTAAGTTTTCAAAGTGTGCATTTTGGTTGGAAGAAGTTCAATTCCTCGGTCACATAGTGAACAAAGAAGGTATTAAGGTGGATCCGGCAAAGATAGAAACTGTTGAAAAGTGGGAAACCCCGAAAACTCCGAAACACATACGCCAATTTTTAGGACTAGCTGGTTACTACAGAAGGTTCATCCAAGACTTTTCCAGAATAGTAAAACCCTTGACTGCATTAATGCATAAAGGGAAGAAATTTGAATGGAAGGATGAACAAGAGAAAGCGTTCCAGTTATTGAAGAAAAAGCTAACTACGGAACCTATATTGTCATTGCCTGAAGGGAATGATGATTTTGTGATTTATTGTGACGCATCAAAGCAAGGTCTCGGTTGTGTATTAATGCAACGAATGAAGGTGATTGCTTATGCGTCTAGACAATTGAAGATTCACGAACAAAATTATACGACGCATGATTTGGAATTAGGCGCGGTTGTTTTTGCATTAAAGACTTGGAGGCACTACTTATATGGGGTCAAAAGTATTATATATACCGACCACAAAAGTCTTCAACACATATTTAATCAGAAACAACTGAATATGAGGCAGCGTAGGTGGATTGAATTATTGAATGATTACGACTTTGAGATTCGTTACCACCCGGGGAAGGCAAATGTGGTAGCCGATGCCTTGAGCAGGAAGGACAGAGAACCCATTCGAGTAAAATCTATGAATATAATGATTCATAATAACCTTACTACTCAAATAAAGGAGGCGCAACAAGGAGTTTTAAAAGAGGGAAATTTAAAGGATGAAATACCCAAAGGATCGGAGAAGCATCTTAATATTCAGGAAGACGGAACCCGGTATAGGGCTGAAAGGATTTGGGTACCAAAATTTGGAGATATGAGAGAAATGGTACTTAGAGAAGCTCATAAAACCAGATACTCAATACATCCTGGAACGGGGAAGATGTACAAGGATCTCAAGAAATATTTTTAGTGGCCGGGTATGAAAGCCGATGTTGCTAAATACGTAGGAGAATGTTTGACGTGTTCTAAGGTCAAAGCTGAGCATCAGAAACCATCAGGTCTACTTCAACAACCCGAAATCTCGGAATGGAAATGGGAAAACATTACCATGGATTTCATCAATAAATTGCCAAGGACTGCAAGTGGTTTTGATACTATTTGGGTAATAGTTGATCGTCTCACCAAATCAGCACACTTCCTGCCAATAAGAGAAGATGACAAGATGGAGAAGTTAGCACGACTATATTTGAAGGAAGTCGTCTCCAGACATGGAATACCAATCTCTATTATCTCTGATAGGGATGGCAGATTTATTTCAAGATTCTGGCAGACATTACAGCAAGCATTAGGAACTCGTCTAGACATGAGTACTGCCTATCATCCACAAACTGATGGGCAGAGCGAAAGGACAATACAAACGCTTGAAGACATGCTACGAGCATGTGTTATTGATTTCGGAAACAGTTGGGATCGACATCTACCGTTAGCAGAATTTTCCTACAACAACAGCTACCATTCAAGCATTGAGATGGCGCCGTTTGAAGCACTTTATGGTAGAAAGTGCAGGTCTCCGATTTGTTGGAGTGAAGTGGGGGATAGACAGATTACGGGTCCGGAGATTATACAATAAACTACTGAGAAGATCATCCAAATTCAACAACGGTTGAAAGCCGCCCAAAGTCGACAAAAGAGCTACGCTGACATTAAAAGAAAAGATATAGAATTTGAAATTAGAGAGATGGTCATGCTTAAAGTTGCACCTTGGAAAGGCGTTGTTCGATTTGGTAAACGAGGGAAATTAAATCCAAGGTTTATTGGACCATTCAAGATTATTGATCGTGTCGGACCAGTAGCTTACCGACTTGAGTTACCTCAACAACTCGCAGCTGTACATAACACTTTCCACGTCTCGAATTTGAAGAAATGTTTTGCTAAAGAAGATTTCACTATTCCGTTAGATGAAATCCAAATCAACTAAAAACTTCAATTCATCGAAGAACCCATCGAAATAATGGATCGTGAGGTTAAAAGACTTAAGCAAAACAAGATACCAATTGTTAAGGTTCGATGGAATGCTCGTAGAGGACCCGAGTTCACCTGGGAGCGTGAAGATTAGATGAAGAAGAAATACCCGCATCTATTTCCAGAAGATTCGTCAACTCCTTCAACAGCTTAAAATTTCGGGACGAAATTTATTTAACGGGTAGGTACTGTAGTGACCCGAACTTTTCCATGTTTATATATATTAATTGAGATTGATATTTACATGATTAAATGTTTCCAACATGTTAAGCAATCAAACTTGTTAAGACTTGATTAATTGAAATATGTTTCATATAGACAATTGACCACCCAAGTTGACCGGTGATTCACGAACGTTAAAACTTGTAAAAACTATATGATGACATATATATGGATATATATATAGTTAACATGATACTATGTTAAGTAAACATATCATTAAGTATATTAACAATGAACTACATATGTAAAAACAAGACTACTAACTTAATGATTTTTAAACGAAACATATATGTAACGATTATCGTTGTAAAGACATTTAATGTATATATATCATATTAAGAGATATTCATACATGATGATATCATGATAATATAATAATTTAAAATCTCATTTGATATTATAAACATTGGGTTAACAACATTTAAAAAGATCGTTAACCTAAAGGTTTCAAAACAAAACTTACATGTAACGACTAACGATGACTTAACGACTCAGTTAAAATGTATATACATGTAGTGTTTTAATATGTATTTATACACTTTTGAAAGACTTCAATACACTTATCAAAATACTTCTACTTAACAAAAATGCTTACAATTACATCCTCATTCAGTTTCATCAACAATTCTACTCGTATGCACCCGTATTCGTACTCGTACAATACACAGCTTTTAGATGTATGTACTATTGGTATATACACTCCAATGATCAGCTCTTAGCAGCCCATGTGAGTCACCTAACACATGTGGGAACCATCATTTGGCAACTAGCATGAAATATCTCATAAAATTACAAAAATATGAGTAATCATTCATGACTTATTTACATGAAAACAAAATTACATATCCTTTATATCTAATCCATACACCAACGACCAAAAACACCTACAAACACTTTCATTCTTCAATTTTCTTGATCTAATTGATCTCTCTCAAGTTCTATCTTCAAGTTCTAAGTGTTCTTCATATATTCTACAAGTTCTAGTTACATAAAATCAAGAATACTTTCAAGTTTGCTAGCTCACTTCCAATCTTGTAAGGTGATCATCCAACCTCAAGAAATCTTTGTTTCTTACAGTAGGTTATCATTCTAATACAAGGTAATAATCATATTCAAACTTTGGTTCAATTTCTATAACTATAACAATCTTATTTCAAGTGATGATCTTACTTGAACTTGTTTTCGTGTCATGATTCTGCTTCAAGAACTTCGAGCCATCCAAGGATCCGTTGAAGCTCGATCCATTTTTCTCTTTTCCATTAGGTTTATCCAAGGAACTTAAGGTAGTAATGATGTTCATAACATCATTCAATTCATACATATAAAGCTATCTTATTCGAAGGTTTAAACTTGTAATCACTAGAACATAGTTTAGTTAATTCTAAACTTGTTCGCAAATAAAAGTTAATCCTTCTAACTTGACTTTTAAAATCAACTAAACACATGTTCTATATCTATATGATATGCTAACTTAATGATTTAAAACCTGGAAACACGAAAAACACCGTAAAACCGGATTTACGCCATCGTAGTAACACCGCGGGCTGTTTTGGGTTAGTTAATTAAAAACTATGATAAAATTTGATTTAAAAGTTGTTATTCTGAGAAAATGATTTTTATTATGAACATGAAACTATATCCAAAAATTATGGTTAAACTCAAAGTGGAAGTATGTTTTCTAAAATGGTCATCTAGACGTCGTTCTTTCGACTGAAATGACTACCTTTACAAAAACGACTTTTAACTTATTTTTCCGACTATAAACCTATACTTTTTCTGTTTAGATTCATAAAATAGAGTTCAATATGAAACCATAGCAATTTGATTCACTCAAAACGGATTTAAAATGAAGAAGTTATGGGTAAAACAAGATTGGATAATTTTTCTCATTTTAGCTACGTGAAAATTGGTAACAAATCTATTCCAACCATAACTTAATCAACTTGTATTGTATATTATGTAATCTTGAGATACCATAGACACGTATACAATGTTTCGACCTATCATGTCGACACATCTAGATATATTTCGGAACAACCATAGACACTCTATATGTGAATGTTGGAGTTAGCTATACAGGGTTGAGGTTGATTCCAAAATATATATAGTTTGAGTTGTGATCAATACTGAGATACGTATACACTGGGTCGTGGATTGATTCAAGATAATATTTATCGATTTATTTCTGTACATCTAACTGTGGACAACTAGTTGTAGGTTACTAACGAGGACAGCTGACTTAATAAACTTAAAACATCAAAATATATTAAAAGTGTTGTAAATATATTTTGAACATACTTTGATATATATGTATATATTGTTATAGGTTCGTGAATCAACCAGTGTCCAAGTCTTACTTCCCGATGAAGTAAAAATCTGTGAAAGTGAGTTATAGTCCCACTTTTAAAATCTAATATTTTTGGGATGAGAATACATGCAGGTTTTATAAATGATTTACAAAATAGACACAAGTACGTGAAACTACATTCTATGGTTGAATTATCGAAATCGAATATGCCCCTTTTTATTAAGTCTGGTAATCTAAGAATTAGGGAACAAACACCCTAATTGACGCGAATCCTAAAGATAGATCTATTGGGCCTAACAAACCCCATCCAAAGTACCAGATGCTTTAGTACTTCGAAATTTATATCATATCCGAAGGGTGTCCCGGAATGATGGGGATATTCTTATATATGCATCTTGTTAATGTCGGTTACCAGGTGTTCACCATATGAATGATTTTTTATCTCTATGTATGGGATGTGTATTGAAATATGAAATCTTGTGGTCTATTGTTACGATTTGATATATATAGGTTAAACCTATAACTCACCAACATTTTTGTTGACGTTTAAAGCATGTTTATTCTCAGGTGAATACTAAGAGCTTCCGCTGTCGCATACTTAAATAAGGACGAGATTTGGAGTCCATGCTTGTATGATATTGTGTAAAAACTGCATTCAAGAAACTTATTTTGTTGTAACATATTTGTATTGTAAACCATTATGTAATGGTCGTGTGTAAACAGGATATTTTAGATTATCATTATTTGATAATCTACGTAAAGCTTTTTAAACTTTTATTGATGAAAGAAAGGTTATGGTTTGTTTTAAAATGAATGCAGTCTTTGAAAAACGTCTCATTTAGAGGTCAAAACCTCGCAACGAAATCAATTAATATGGAACGTTTTTAATCAATAAGAACGGGACATTTCAGAGACTTCAATAGATAAATATAGTGATTTGTCAGAGAGATTTAAACCAAGGAGCGACGAGATTACTGGTACGTCCGCTGGTAATATGGTGGAATATAAAAGGTTCCCTGACAACGATGACGAAAGGCAGACTTGTATATCAAGGCTATGATAAGGCTAATCCGAATGAAAGTCGAAGTTGACTTGTTGGAGCTGTGATAAAATTTGCTAATTTGGAAAGAGATTGCAAAGTTATTTTCGGTAATAACAACGTTAAAAGAATTAGCACAGCTACGTGTTAAACGTTTACTCAGGTTCCGATTGTTTTCAGGTGCATAAATATATGCATTAATCTTTTCTCCCGTAGATGAAGTGCGGTTGGTTCATCTTCTCGATTGAGGCGTTTTCAAGATTCATGAAAGGTTTGAACATAGATTGTAGTCGTCAAGATACAAATGAGGTTTAAGGTGAAATCAAGTGGCAAACTTGAAGACTTGTTTAGTTTCATATGTTATAATCAATATTTTAATTTATTTTAATTGTTTAATGTTATTAGTCCACAGTCGATAGTCCACAGTTGACAGTCAATAATTCATATATATAGTTTAATATATAATATTCGAATTAATTAATACGTGTCGTGACCCGTATACGTCCCAGACTCGATCACAACTCAAACTATATATATTATTGTAGAATCAACCTCAACCCTGTATAGAGAACTCGATCATTACTGCATATAGAGTGTCTATGGTAATTCCAAATAATATATATAGATGCATCGATATGATATGTCAAAACCTTGAATACGTGTCCCGATATTTAAAGTGCGTAAAATAAATAACAGAAATTAAATAACGATAAATAAAGTGCGTAAAGTGAATAACAGAAATTAAATAACAATAAATAAAATTGCGAGAATTAAATTGCGATAAAATAAATTGCGATAATTAAATTGCGATAAATAAAATGTAATACGGAATTAACAGTTAGCTAGGAACAGTTAGCTAGGATTTTGTTAGCTTGGATTCTTAACAAAATTTCATATTGTTAATTAGTGTGTTTCTAATCAATTTTATTGTGTCCATTTTTTTTTCTTCATTATGCCACTTGTTGGATTCTGATACGTCAAAATCCTAATATGAAATTTGAATTTGAATGAAAATAGTTATTCTTTGGTGAACGAATACGTATATCGGTGGATGTAAGTAGGATAGTATATGACTGTTGAAACAGATTCGAAGAACGTACAATGTAACTTATTAATGTGAAATTTAAATATTTCTCGGGTATTACCTACCCGTTAAAATATTTTCATCATTAACAGTTTGTACAAAAGAATTTTTAATTACAATCTTTATGAAAATATATATATACATATATATTTTCTTCAGATATAATCATGGATTTAATGAGTTAATATGATATTAAACTCATTTGGTTTATTATTAGAACTAGAATACATAATCTCTAAAACATTTAGAGATTACTTAATCGTCATGAAGAACGAAGATAATCGATGTAGAACGATACGTAGAACGATGATTATACTCGAGGTACATAATGAGATGTTGAGGCATGGATTGTTGATGGTACTGGTGCTGTTACTGATGGTACTGATGGTGCCGGTGATGTTGCTGAAGCTGGTACATTTTGTACCATATTCTCCAGATTGATTACTCGAGCGCGAAGTTCGTTGACTTCTCCTATTATTCCAAGACGATTGTCGGTCAGAACGAGCAGATGAATAAGGTTTAGAATTTTAGATAGAATATAATCGTGACGAGCTACCCTGGAAATGAGGCTGAAAATGGTGTTTCAGATAGGTCCGCCAGTAAACGCTTCAGGTTCGTTGTCAAGAGGTGAATTCAGTTGGTGGAAGGGATCGCCTTCTTCGCGTCCCCATTGATTAAGTCGACTACGAATGCATCAGATGAATTGGGAATGACTGATTGATTGATTCATTCTGGTGACATCGCTTTCGGAGCTTAGGTGAATATCCATGTCGGAATAGCTGTCGGAATAACTATCGGAATAGCTATCGAAATCTGAGGGACTCGAACTGGTTGAGGGCTTCATCCCCGTACAATCAGATGAAGAATTTTCGATAAGAAATAGATTATATGATGTAGATTAGTACCTGCAATACATAATTTACATATGCATATATAATACTAAAATCCCATAAGTTTCGGAGGAATCTACAGAAAATGTCAGGCAAAGTTTACAATAACAGATACGCTAAGATATGAATTAGTAGATATGCTAACATATGAATTAGCAGATATGCTAAGATATGAATTTTGTCCATACACTAATCATGCAATCAATGCAGTAAAACGTGTCTAGACTAAGAATGATAAGCAAGTGATTCTCTAAGAATGATAAGCAGGTAATTTTTGACACGAAGTGATAAGCAAAACTTTTGACATGCAGACACGGTCGAAGTCCAGACTCACTAATGCATCCTAACGATTTATCAGTTAGACACACTATTACAGACCTGGTTCGCTAAGACCATTGCTCTGATACCAACTGAAATGACCCGTCCCAATCCATCCGGACAAAGTCCATATCGATTATAAACGATTCACAACAGTTGATTACATCGCGAGGTACTTGACCTCTATATGATACATTTTACAAACATTGCATTCGTTTTGAAAAGACAATCTTTCATTACATCTAAAGTTGACAGACATGCATACCATTTCATAATATATCCAACTGTAATTGACTTAATAATGATCTTGATAAACTCAACGACTCGAATGCAACATCTTTTGAAATATGTCATGAATGACTCCAAGTAATGTCTTTAAAATGATCAAATGCACAGCGGAAGATTTCTTTCGTACCTGAGAATAAACATGCTTTCAAGTGTCAACCAAAAGGTTGGTGAGTTCATTAGTTTAACATAAATAATCATTTCCATCATTTTAATAAACCACAAGATTTTTCATTTCCAGTTCTCATAAATAAACGTCCCATGCATAGAGACAAAATATCATTCATATGGATTGAACACCTGGTAACCGACATTCACAATATACATATAAGAATATCCCCATCATTCCGGGATCCTCCTTCGGACATGATATAAATTTCGAAGTACTAAAGCATCCGGTACTTTGGATGGAGCTTGTTGGGTCCGATAATCTATCTTTAGAGTTCGCGTCAATTAGGGTGTCTGTTCCCTAATTCTTAGATTACCAGACTTAATAAAAAGGGGCATATTCGATTTCGATCATTCAACCATATAATGTAGTTTCGATTACTTGTGTCTATTTCGTAAAACATTTATAAAAGCAGCGCATGTATTCTCAGTCCCAAAAATATATATTGCAAAAGCATTTAAAAAGGGAGCAAATGAAACTCACGCATGTAAATATTATAAAACAGTTAATAAAGTATTTGCATGTATTCTCAGCCCAAAAACGTAAAGAGTATAAGGGATCAAATGAAACTCACCATAATGTATTTTGTAGTAAAAATACATATAACGACATTGAACAATTTAAACAATGGGAGGTTGGCCTCGGATTCACGAACCTATATCATTTATGTATATATTAACACACATAATTGTAATCAAATAAATTCATATATATTATATTTTAAATTATATATCTTTTATTTTTAATTTGTACATATTTAAAATAGTTAATACTTATATAGTTTAATATTATATTTAAAATCAATAATTTGTTATATGTAAATTTTTATGTAAATAATATATATTTATCATTATGTGTAAGATTATGGTAGTTGGAATATATATACATTTATATAGAAAATATTTATTTGCTATAATAATATTGTTAATGTAAAAGTAGTAATCATAACAATAATAATAATAATAATAAAAAAAATAATAAGACTAATACTAAAAATACTACCTTAAGTAACAAGCCTTCAAAATAAATAAACACCTCTGCCCGGATTTGAACCCGAGACCTCTCGCTATCCAGACACTCATTCAAACCAACCATCCATTTCTGTTTTTCTGTGTTAACTCACGATTTAATATTAATAACCAGATCTTTTTCTGTTTTTCCTTTTTCTTCTTCTTCTTCATTTTATTACTATCATTTCAGGTATCATCTTGTCACTCACTCAATATCATGATCTTGGTCATCTTTATTTTCGTGAATCATCTTAATCATAAATCACCATTTAACATCACCTTAGTAATACCATTTAATCTCCATCACTATCTTAAATCACGATCACCGTCATCCTATCCCAAACATCATCTTTATCATCGACCCATTCTAATATAATCATCATATAATATCATCACCTATATTCATCTTAACTTATCATCATAGCAATCATAAACTGTCTCGGCTAAATCAACAAAGAACTCGACCCAAAATTTGATCACTTTTCACGGCTCAAGTGATTTGCAAAAGTCCAAAGAAAATGAAACAAACTCAAACAAAAATTGGCCCAAGTGAGACCCTAGTATCCTGTGGCCTAACAAAAAAAAAGTCGTGTCTTTGCTGTCTGACCTGGTACGCGAGCTGCAATAGGCAAGACATAAATACATATAAAGAAGGAAAGAAAAACGCCTGCACCACTTTATATTTAAACATCATCACCAACATCATCCACTATCATTATTATAATCCTTTCACCTCAACCTTTATCATCATTATTCTCGATATTATTAAACCGTTACTATCATTAACAAAATTGGAACACCTTCGGTCCCCTCAATTATGCAGTCAAATTTGTTTAATCAATCACATAAAGGTATTTTGGTGCTTTATCTTTTTAACCATGAACTAGTGGGTTTCGGTTTATATTAAACTAGTAACGTGGCCCAAGATAGTTTTGGTAACCAACGTTTTTTTAAAAGCAAGTGGTATTAGCTTTCCTAAAGTTGTCGACCAATTTAGGAAAAGTATAAAACATTGTATCATTAACATCCTTTATATATACATATCACCTTTGTATATTATCTCCATTCGATTGAGCTAAAGCAGAAACACAGATACGTAGAATAGCAGCAATGGATAGATGGTTTCGATGGGTTTCATCTGAAACAAGAAAATAGTATAGTAGCAGGTGAAGTTGTCGGAAAAAAAAAATACAGAAGCACAAGGTTTCATTTGCGGTGATGGTGTTTAATGATGGTAACTTGTGGCGGTTTTGTGGTGTGGATATGTTGAATATGGAGCAGGAAGCAAACACAAGTATGCAGTAGTAGTTTAAAGTGTGATGAGAATGATCAAATATAAGGAAGTCAAAAGTGTAAAGGGATAGATGCACGTACGAGTTATAATTGATGTTAGATAATCGAATTAATTAATTAACACTAAAATTGATCAATTATTTAGGGGAGGTGGTACCAATTTTCTCAATCAGACAACAGCAAGATCAGAAGAGTTAAATAAAAACAAAATAAAAATCGATTCTGTTAAATTTCTGATTTGTACGATCGACTAAGATTGAATAGTAATTTTATAGATTCAAACAAAAATCAATCACAGTAACTGATTAAGATGTGAAATTGATTTTGGTTCTGGTATTTAAAAAAAACGTATTACGTATCAGTATACAAAATAAATATAATGTATATTAGTAAATAATTATTTATACGACGTATTTGTATATATAACAGTATACCTGTAATTTATATATATGTACGTATTTAAATATATCTGTATTTATATGTAACTATACATCAACTATATATATATATATATATATATATATATATATATATATATATATATATATATATATATATATATATATATATATATATATATATATATATATATATATTAAATATATAAAGAAACCTAATAATATTAATTACATTAACATTCATCTTCAATATTAATTCTTAATAATAAATATGAAACTATTAGTAATAGTAATAATAATAATAATAATAATAATTCTATTAATAATAATACCTAATAATAATAATGATGATAATTATAATAATTATAATAATTATTATAAAAGTGATAATAATAATAATAATAATATTTTTAATGAAAAAAAATGATCT
This sequence comes from Rutidosis leptorrhynchoides, assembly GCF_046630445.1. Taxonomy (NCBI): domain Eukaryota; kingdom Viridiplantae; phylum Streptophyta; class Magnoliopsida; order Asterales; family Asteraceae; genus Rutidosis; species Rutidosis leptorrhynchoides. The sequence continues at coordinate 180,427,263 of NC_092342.1, read as the reverse complement.
TTATTATTTCTGTAATAATATATATAATAATAATAATAATAATAATAATCACTTTATTGATTGTAACATCTTAATATTAATTTTCATAATTAATCTTACTGATCTATTGTATTTTATTATTTAAATTTATTATACATACTTTTATTTATTTATTTATATATATATATATATATATATATATATATATATATATATATATATATATATATATATATATATCTATCTATATTTATTTATTTACAAACACTTGTTCGTGAATCGTCGGGTTCAGTCAAAGATTAAATGAATTCATGAAAATAGTTCACAAGTTTTGAGACTCAACATTACAAACTTTGCTTATCATGTCGAATTCATATTAAAATTCATATTAAGATTAAGTTTAAATTTGGTCAGAAATTCTCGGGTCGTCACAGACGGTGGGCGGATACGATACTATTTGGGTTATTGTTGACCGCCTCACCAAATCTGCACACTTCCTAGCGATGAAGCAAATTGATACAATGGAAAGACTTGCTCAGCTATACATCACGGAGGTTGTATCTCGTCATGGTGTACCTTTATCGATCATCTCCGATCGCGATCCCCGTTTTGCTTCTAGATTTTGGCGTTCTTTGCAAGAAGCCATGGGAACTCGTCTCGACATGAGTACTGCTTATCACCCTCAGACTGACTGGCAAAGTGAACGAACGATTCAGACCTTGGAGGACATGTTGCGTGCATGTGTCATTGATTTTGGAAAGGCCTGGGAAAGGCATTTGCCACTCGCCGAATTATCGTACAACAACAGTTATCACTCAAGCATTAATGCCGCACCTTTTGAAGCATTGTATGGCCGTAAGTGCCGATCTCCTATTTGTTGGGCCGAAGTAGGCGAAAAGCAAATCACCGGACTCGAGGTAGTCCACGAAACGACGGAGAAGATTGCTCAGATTCAACCTAGACTTAAGACTGCCCGCGATCGTCAAAAGAGTTATGCTGATCTTAAACGTAAAGACTTTGAATTCAACGTTGGTGATCGTGTTATGTTGAAAGTTGCACCTTGGAAAGGTGTGATTCGTTTTGGAAAACGTGGAAAGTTGAACCCACGATACATTGGTCCTTTTGAAATCTTGGAACGTGTTGGACCCGTTGCATACCGTTTGAATCTACCAGCACAATTGAGCTCAGTTCATCCTACCTTCCACGTGTCAAACTTGAAGAAGTGCCTTGTGGCACTGGAACTTATCATACCACTTGAGGAACTTACGATTGACGACAAACTCCACTTTGTGGAAGAACCTGTTGAAATTATGGAACTTGAGATCAAAACTTTGAAACGCAACAAGATTCCGATCGTCCGAGTACGATGGAATGCCAAACGAGGACCTGAGTTTACTTAGGAGCGAGAGGATCAAATGATGCGGAAGTATCCTCACCTTTTCCCGACTCCTCCATCTACCTAAGCTTAAATTTGGGGACGAAATTTTCTTTAACAGGTGGGTAATGTAACGACCCTGGATTTTCCAACGTTTATTTATTAATAATTATTATTATTAATACGTGTGATTAAACGAATGTATGTAATTACATTTACATGTTGCCATGATTGCCCGTACTTGACTTTTAAGTGCCCGAAACGTCTTTGTGACACACGAAACTTCACGAATAATATTTTTAGATATTATTTACATTCATGATTAAGTTTATTAATCATTTCAATTAACTAAAGTTGTTAGTTAATTACATGGGCTTTTATTGGACTTATTTGTTAATTTATTGAACTTGGGCTTTGATTAATGTTGTGGACTCTTGATATTGGGCTTCCAAGCCCACCCTACATTTTAAATGGACTTAATTAGCCCATAAGACTTGTAAGTAGTACTTGTACATGGAAACTAGTTAGTTACTTCATTAAGAATCTAGTTACCTTATAATCCCCATGAGACCACATCTAATATCCATCTTTTGTAAGCTTTTCATGCTAATAACCAACAAACACTCCCCATCTCCCTCCCATGTTGCTGACCGCCAGCTTAGTGGCCCTTTAGGGGTGTTTTTGTTTAAAATTTTCCATTATCTTATTCACTAGAACACTCTCATTTCACACACACACAATTACTTGTAATTTCTCTCAACTTTTTCTCTCTTTTCTCTCTAGTTTTGGTAAGTAACTTGAGCATCTTTTCCTTCTTTTTTTCCTTGCCAAAACCGTGGCCCAACAACCCACAATCATCATCATCTTTTGTTACTTGTTGTTGTTAGTTGTTATATGTAATTGTTAGTTGTTCTTTACTAGTTACAAGATCAAACTTACTAGTTTGATTCTTCATAATATCTTGTATTTATCAAGAATACTCAAGAACATAACTTACTAGTTACGGTTCTACATATACTTTCTTAAAAGATTGTAAGTTCATGTGTTGATTAAACTCATACTTGAAGTTCATGAAGTAAACTTTAAAGTTTACTTTCTAAAGATCAAACTTTGGTTTGAATCTTTAAAGTATGAACAACCATGAACAAATTACATGTTTACTTAGTTTACTTCTTCTTGAACTTTACTTTCATGTAATTAGTTTAAATGGTCAAGTACTACAAGTTAGTCTTGATTTCATTAATCTTGAACTAAAAGTTAACCTTGAAAGTTCAAGAACACACAAATAAGTTTTCTTTAAATATAACCTTGTATACTTATGCTTGATCTAGACTTTTGAGTCTTGGATCTTCAAGATCTAACTAAGAACTATGTTCTACATTTTAAGATCTTAATTAGTTAGCTTACTTTCAAGTTTAGAGTTCAATATTTCTATTATAGTTCATGTAAGTGTCAAACCTAAGACTTTGATGTAACTTTGGTTCATCAAACTACATGCAACTCTTAAGTGAGTTGTGCTTCATGTCTTAGACTTGCACTAGGGTTATGATGGTCAAGACTTGGTTAAGATGATGTAGATACATCAATGAGTTGTACACTTGAAGCTATATGCATCAAGGATGAGAACCATGATGAACATCAAGCACCAAGACCACCGGAACTCACTTAAACTTACTGTTTCTGTCCAAACCCTACTGACCTGCTGTTTCTGTAACAGACCAGTACACCTGGGCTGTTGTGGCTATGATTTTCAAATAGATCTTTTCGAGTAGATAACTTTTCATATAGGACTTTCCTTAATCCGAGTTACGGTTTAGGATTTATGGCCCTCCGATCGTCACTAGGTCCTTTTAACGTTGTGCAGAAATTTCAGACCTACTCGCACTTAAACCGTCACCACGGTTAAACGAAGACGAGTTTGCTTCTGTAAATTTTACCACACTTAAAGGACTCATAGACGGAGCCATGGCCACTAGTCTCACCTTAATTCAGTAAGTGTAGAGGCCGTGGTGACTGATCAAAATCAGCTTTTGTTTTAAACTACTTTCATAAACGAAACTCACTTTACGCCTGATCATATACATAGCATTGTATATGTATATTTTATTTTCTAAAAGCTAAGGACAGAACTACGCGGATTATAAGGCACAGTTATGCAATATTCACTGAAAATAAATACTGCGGTTATGTATCCGCTGAAATACAAACTGCGGTTTGATCCGATGACTTTTCGCGAAGAGCTGAGCATCTCGCAGACCGCGGATATCACGGATACTATAAATAGGGAGCTTGGTCTCTCATTTATGGGTTGTTGATTCCCTGCCATTTGCCTTAGCCTTTGTAGATTTCACTTGTGACTTTGCCCAAGGACTTCTTACATTGAGTTAAGGTGAATCATGCTAATCGATAACGAAGACCGGGTCGGGGTGGTTGATCACTTGATAGTTAAAGTGAAAAACGATCATCGGGGCCCAAAATAATCATCGAACATCCCATCCTCCATTATAATCTTATTGCACTCAATCCGTAATTAAGCGACATCATTAATTAAGGATTGATCAATTGGCGCCATCCGTGGGACACGTTTTACGAATTAAACTAAAAATTTTTGTTTTACGCTATTAAACAATTAATTAGGCGATTTAATTTCAATCGTGTTTTTGTTGCGATGATTTGCAGGTGCGTGTTTTCAAATTGGCAGTAAATAATGAATAACATTGGCGATAATAGTGATAACATGGCCACTATGCGAATGAATGTCCAAAAAAGAGGAAAGAAGCGAACATCTGCCAAAATGTATCATAATTGGCAATCAGCGCCAATTAGCTTTCCAAAAATGTAGAGCGACGATTTTTCTGAAATGCCGATAATAGTATCGTGTAAAATTGCGGACGCTAATATCACAGTGATGAAAGTTCATGTTGATAATGGTAGTAGCGTTGATATTATTTATGAACAATGTTTCGCTCAGTTGCCAGAGGATATTAAAGAAAATCTGCAAACGACTGCGGTTTCGCTAACCGGTTTTGTAGGAGAATTTTCGCTACCAATCGGTGTCTTGTCGCTGAACATCGAGCTAGCCGATGTAAATGATAATGCTTTAGCGCGACAAGCACGGCTAGATTTCTATGTTATGCGAGCTTCTTCTCACTATAACATATTGCTAGGAAGGACCGCTATAAGCAAATTTGGAATTGTACCGTCCACAATTCATGGCATGATTAAATTTCCAACATATAAAGGAATCGCCGCAATATGTTCAGCGAGCATAGTGCCTATTTGTGCGGCTGTCAATGTAAAAACCGTAGGTCAGAAACCTGAGGATATTACGAATAAGGAGGATAGCATGGAAATAGTTAATCCTGCATATCCAGAACAGAAAATCAAAGTAGGTCGCAATCTTAGTGCGGATACTCGAAAGCAAATTGTGCAATTACTTGATGAATATATGGATGTTTTTGCCTGGTGCGAAAACGATATGACCGGTGTTCCGCGTCACATTGCGGAACACAAGCTAAATGTAAATCCAGCTCTAAAACTAGTAGTGCAAAAGCGAAGGGGTATGGCCCCAGATCGCGTCAAATGGTTGTGCGAAGAAGTCACAAAATTAGTCCGAGCTGGAATTTTGCGCGAAGTACAATATCAGTCATGGATCGCGAATCCAGTATTGGTGAAAAAACCAGATAATTCCTGGCGAATGTGTATTGACTACAAAGATCTGAATAAAGCGTGCACCAAAGATAATTATCCGCTGCCAGAAATTGATTTAAAGGTCGAATCTTTGCATGCATTTCCATATAAATGTTTTCTGGATGCGGCAAGAGGTTATCATCAAATCCCTATGGCGCAAGAGGACGCAGATAAAACCGCGTTTCACACAGGCAAAGGCATATATTGTTATATAATGATGCCTTTTGGACTAATCAATGCGGGTGCGACATATCAGCGCTTGATTGACACCGCGTTTGATAAGCAAATAGGGCGTAATCTTGAGGCCTATGTCGATGATTTAGTCATCAAAAGTACAACGCAAGAGCGAATCGTTGAAGATATGCGCGAAACATTTGATAAACTGCGTGAGATAAACATGAAGCTCAATCCGCTGAAATGCAGTTTCGGCGAAAATGAAGGAAAGTTTTTAGGATATCTTGTTACGGAACAAGGTATTCAAGCTAATCCAAAAAAGATCGCGGCTATCGAAAATATGACCGCGCCAAAGACGGTTAAGGAAGTGCAAAGTTTAACAGGCAAATTGGCCGCCCTAACGCGTTTTTTGTCTAAAGCTGCTGAACGACAATTGCCATTTTTCAAAACTTTAAAAGGTTGCTTGAAGCAGAAGAATTTTGTTTGGACCTGTAGTGACCCGAACTTTTCCATGTTTATATATATTAATTGAGATTGATATTTACATGATTAAATGTTTCCAAAGTGTTAAGCAATCAAACTTGTTAAGACTTGATTAATTGAAATATGTTTCATATAGACAATTGACCACCCAAGTTGACCGGTGATTCACGAACGTTAAAACTTGTAAAAACTATATGATGACATATATATGGATATATATATAGTTAACATGATACTATGTTAAGTAAACATATCATTAAGTATATTAACAATGAACTACATATGTAAAAACAAGACTACTAACTTAATGATTTTTAAACGAGACATATATGTAACGATTATCGTTGTAAAGACATTTAATGTATATATATCATATTAAGAGATATTCATACATGATAATATCATGATAATATAATAATTTAAAATCTCATTTGATATTATAAACATTGGGTTAACAACATTTAACAAGATCGTTAACCTAAAGGTTTCAAAACAACACTTACATGTAACGACTAACGATGACTTAACGACTCAGTTAAAATGTATATACATGTAGTGTTTTAATATGTATTTATACACTTTTGAAAGACTTAAATACACTTATCAAAATACTTCTACTTAACAAAAATGCTTACAATTACATCCTCGTTCAGTTTCATCAACAATTCTACTCGTATGCACCCGTATTCGTACTCGTACAATACACAGCTTTTAGATGTATGTACTATTGGTATATACACTCCAATGATCAGCTCTTAGCAGCCCATGTGAGTCACCTAACACATGTGGGAACCATCATTTGGCAACTAGCATGAAATATCTCATAAAATTACAAAAATATGAGTAATCATTCATGACTTATTTACATGAAAACAAAATTACATATCCTTTATATCTAATCCATACACCAACGACCAAAAACACCTACAAACACTTTCATTCTTCAATTTTCTTGATCTAATTGATCTCTCTCAAGTTCTATCTTCAAGTTCTAAGTGTTCTTCATATATTCTACAAGTTCTAGTTACATAAAATCAAGAATACTTTCAAGTTTGCTAGCTCACTTCCAATCTTGTAAGGTGATCATCCAACCTCAAGAACTCTTTGTTTCTTACAGTAGGTTATCATTCTAATACAAGGTAATAATCATATTCAAACTTTGGTTCAATTTCTATAACTATAACAATCTTATTTCAAGTGATGATCTTACTTGAACTTGTTTTGGTATCATGATTCTGCTTCAAGAACTTCGAGCCATCCAAGGATACGTTGAAGCTCGATCCATTTTTCTCTTTTCCAGTAGGTTTATCCAAGGAACTTAAGGTAGTAATGATGTTCATAACATCATTCAATTCATACATATAAAGCTATCTTATTCGAAGGTTTAAACTTGTAATCACTAGAACATAGTTTAGTTAATTCTAAACTTGTTCGCAAACAAAAGTTAATCCTTCTAACTTGACTTTTAAAATCAACTAAACACATGTTCTATATCTATATGATATGCTAACTTAATGATTTAAAACCTGGAAACACGAAAAACACCGTAAAACCGGATTTACGCCGTCGTAGTAACACCGCGGGCTGTTTTGGGTTAGTTAATTAAAAACTATGATAAAATTTGATTTAAAAGTTGTTATTCTGAGAAAATGATTTTTATTATGAACATGAAACTATATCCAAAAATTATGGTTAAACTCAAAGTGGAAGTATGTTTTCTAAAATGGTCATCTAGACGTCGTTCTTTCGACTGAAATGACTACCTTTACAAAAACGACTTTTAACTTATTTTTCCGACTATAAACCTATACTTTTTCTATTTAGATTCATAAAATAGAGTTCAATATGAAACCATAGCAATTTGATTCACTCAAAACGGATTTAAAATGAAGAAGTTATGGGTAAAACAAGATTGGATAATTTTTCTCATTTTAGCTACGTGAAAATTGGTAACAAATATATTCCAACCATAACTTAATCTACTTGTATTGTATATTATGTAATCTTGAGATACCATAGACACGTATACAATGTTTCGACCTATCATGTCGACACATCTATATATATTTCGGAACAACCATAGACACTCTATATGTGAATGTTGGAGTTAGCTATACAGGGTTGAGGTTGATTCCAAAATATATATTGTTTGAGTTGTGATCAATACTGAGATACGTATACACTGGGTCGTGGATTGATTCAAGATAATATTTATCGATTTATTTCTGTACATCTAACTGTGGACAACTAGTTGTAGGTTACTAACGAGGACAGCTGACTTAATAAACTTAAAACATCAAAATATATTAAAAGTGTTGTAAATATATTTTAAACATACTTTGATATATATGTATATATTGTTATAGGTTCGTGAATCAACCAGTGTCCAAGTCTTACTTCCCGATGAAGTAAAAATCTGTGAAAGTGAGTTATAGTCCCACTTTTAAAATCTAATATTTTTGGGATGAGAATACATGCAGGTTTTATAAATGATTTACAAAATAGACACAAGCACGTGAAACTACATTCTATGGTTGAATTATCGAAATCGAATATGCCCCTTTTTATTAAGTCTGGTAATCTAAGAATTAGGGAACAGACACCCTAATTGACGCGAATCCTAAAGATAGATCTATTGGGCCTAACAAACCCCATCCAAAGTACCGGATGCTTTAGTACTTCGAAATTTATATCATATCCGAAGGGTGTCCCGGAATGATGGGGATATTCTTATATATGCATCTTGTTAATGTCGGTTACCAGGTGTTCACCATATGAATGATTTTTTATCTCTATGTATGGGATGTGTATTGAAATATGAAATCTTGTGGTCTATTGTTACGATTTAATATATATAGGTTAAACCTATAACTCACCAACATTTTTGTTGACGTTTAAAGCATGTTTATTCTCAGGTGAATACTAAGAGCTTCCGCTGTCGCATACTTAAATAAGGACGAGATTTGGAGTCCATGCTTGTATGATATTGTGTAAAAACTGCATTCAAGAAACTTATTTTGTTGTAACATATTTGTATTGTAAACCATTATGTAATGGTCGTGTGTAAACAGGATATTTTAGATTATCATTATTTGATAATCTACGTAAAGCTTTTTAAACTTTTATTGATGAAAGAAAGGTTATGGTTTGTTTTAAAATGAATGCAGCCTTTGAAAAACGTCTCATTTAGAGGTCAAAACCTCGCAACGAAATCAATTAATATGGAACGTTTTTAATCAATAAGAACGGGACATTTCAGTTGGTATCCGAGCGTTGGTCTTAGAGAACCAGAATTTTGCATTAGTGTGTCTTATCGAGTTTGTTAGGATGCATTAGTGAGTCTGGACTTCGACCGTGTTTACTTGAAAAATGATTGCTTAACAAATTTTGTTGGAAACTATATATTTTTAACATGTGAATATTATGTGATATATTAATCTCTTAACGCGTTTGATATTATGTGATAGATGTCTACCTCTAGAACAAGTCCCATTGACTCACCTAATAATAATGAAGAGTCAAATGTAAATTGGAATGATTCGTGGACTGATTCACAAGTTCCCGAAGAGGAACCGGAAGAAGAGTCAGAACCGGAAGAAGAGTCGGAACCGGAAGAAGAATCGGAACCGGAAGAAGAATCGGAACCGGAAGAAGAATCGGAACTGGATGAAGAAATAGAACCGGTGGGGGAAATAATAAAACGGTTAAGTAAAAGAAAATCCTCAACCAACCGACCAAGGTTAATTATGGTTAATGGTGTTTCCGCCAAGGAAGCAAAATATTGGGAGGATTACCAATTCTCCGATGAATCGGATTCCGACGAGAATTCCGATGATGTTATAGAAATTACCCCAACTGAATTTAAAAAGGCAAAAGAAAATAATAAGGGAAAGGGCATAAAAATAGAGATATCTAATTCCAACCCCGATGAACTTTATATGTATCGTCATCCCCCGAAGTCCTTAAGTTGTAACAATGACCCGGGAACCTCTAAACCACCAGGTTTTTCTAAACCAATGTGGAAAATGACGGCTCGTATTAGGGGAACACCATATATCCCTAGAAACTTGGCAAAATGAACTAAAATCGAAGAAGAAGAAACAAGCGAGTCGGAATAAGATAGTTGTATTCGTGTGGTGTAATATATGTAATATAGTGTGCTTATGCTTTATGATATATGTAAAAATTGCTTGTATTAATAAGTATTTTTTTATGAATCTAACTCTTGTCTATTTTACAGTATAAAAACACAAAATGGATAGACAACCTAATATTTTAAGAGATCTACCCAGAGACATGATTGATGAAATCTTGTCTAGAGTCGGTCAGAATTCTTCGGCACAACTATTTAAGGCGAGATCAGTTTGTAAGACATTCGAAGAACGTTCCAAGAATTGTCTTGGTTTATAAGAGACTTTCGTTTGAAAGATGGGGGATATCACATTGGGAAACCCATAAGTTACGATGTGTTTACTTTGACGCATATATTGCGGGGAACCCAAATGCTATTTTACGCAATGGGTTAAGAAATTATTTTGACTCAATATATCCGAATATTGGACTTCGTGATTTAGAAAACGCGGCTAACATGCAACATAAAGAAGCATGTTATGCTTACGGATTAGTAATGTTCGCTTCTCACCAAAGTGAGAACAAGAACATCGGGCTACAACTATTAAACAAAACGTTCCCACAAGTGACGGAGTCGGTAATTGGGGTAAGAAATGAGGTTTTTAGATTATTACGGGACTGTTAGACATTACGTAACTCTCGTCCCTTTGACGACATTACAACACGCTGTCTTATCAACGGCCATAACGGTTATGTTCCACAAGACCAAGGATGGGAAGTAATCCTAGTAAAACCAGAATGCATGAATTGTTTCTGGACGTATGCATTACGTGTCTTTATTGCCTTTGCTGAACGACTTGTGTACTAGTTAGAATTATCTTCACAACTATCTTGTATCAAAGTTATTGTGTGCTATATTTCATGTTTTATGTAAAATAAGCGGTATTGTAAGTTTGTAAAATATTGTATAAAAGTTTGAACGCGAAATATTATTATAATCAGTTTTTCATATAGAATTGTAGTAGTTGAATTGTATATTAGCTACTAAGTATGAACTTAACGGGTAGGTACTACCCGAATTTAAACTTATAAAACGCTAATATGAAGAAAAAGCTTTTATAAATGAGTTCATATTATGCTACGAAATACTATTAACTACTCTTAATATTCTGTATGATTAACTTGTTCCATTTGACTATTTTGAAGGAAATGGCACCGACTACTCGACACACCGTGAATATGAATGAAGAGGAATTCCGTACTTTTCTAGCTTCAAACATAGCCGCAGTACAGGCTGCGCTACATACCAACAATAACCTTGGATCTAGCAGTACAGGAAATCATGTAGGATGCACCTACAAAGAATTCACTGCCTACAAACCTTTGGAATTTGATGGAACCGAAGGACCGATTGGATTGAAACGGTGGACCGAGAAGGTCGAATCGGTGTTTGCCATAAGTAAGTGTACTGAAGAGGACAAAGTGAAGTACGCTACGCATACCTTCACAGGTTCTGCGTTAACATGGTGGAATACCTATCTAGAGCGAGTGGGACAAGACGATGCGTACGCACTACCGTGGTCAGCATTCAAGCACTTGATGAACGAGAAGTACCGTCCCAGAACCGAGGTCAATAAGCTCAAGACAGAACTTAGAGGGTTACGAACCCAAGGATTTGATATTACCACATACGAAAGACGATTCACAGAATTGTGCCTATTGTGTCCGGGAGCATTCGAAGATGAGGAAGAAAAGATCGACGCGTTTGTGAAAGGATTACCGGAAAGAATCCAAGAAGATATAAGTTCACACGAGCCCGCCTCCATACAACAAGCATGTAGAATGGCTCACAAACTAGTGAACCGGATTGAAGAAAGAATTAAAGAACAGACTGCTGAAGAGGCCAGTGTGAAGCAAGTCAAAAGAAAGTGGGAGGAAAACGGTGATAAGAATCACCAATACAACAACAACAGCAATTACAACAATAATCGCAACAATTATCCCAACAATCGCAACATCAATCGCAACTACAACAAACGGCCCAACAACAACAATAACAACAACAACAACAAAAACAACAACAGCAACTACAACAATCATCCCAACAACAATAATAACCGCAACAACAACAACAATTAGAAGCAGCTATGCCAAAGGTGTGAAAAGTATCACTCGGGGTTCTGCACCAAATTTTGCAACAAGTGTAAAAGAAATGGTCATAGCGCAGCAAAGTGTGAGGTCTACGGACCAGGGGTTAATAGAACGAAAGGAATAAATGGTGTCGGAACGAGTAATGGCGGAGCAAGTAGTGTCGGAGCAAGTTATGCCAATGTAGTTTGTTATAAATGTGGAAAACCGGGCCACATTATTAGAAATTGCCCGAACCAGGAGAACACGAATGGACAAGGCCGCGGAAGAGTTTTCAATATTAATGCGGCAGAGGCACAGGAAGACCCGGAGCTTGTTACGGGTACGTTTCTTATTGACAATAAATCTGCTTACGTTTTATTTGATTCGGGTGCGGATAGAAGCTATATGAGTAGAGATTTTTGTGCTAAATTAAGTTGTCCATTGACGCCTTTGGATAGTAAATTTTTACTCGAATTAGCAAATGGTAAATTAATTTCAGCAGATAATATATGTCAAAATCGAGAAATTAAACTGGTTAGCGAAACATTTAAGATTGATTTGATACCAGTAGAGTTAGGGAGTTTTGATGTGATAATCGGTATGGACTGGTTGAAAGAAGTGAAAGCAGAGATCGTTTGTTACAAAAATGCAATTCGCATTATACGAGAAAAAGGAAAACCCTTAATGGTGTACGGAGAAAAGGGCAACACGAAGCTACATCTTATTAGTAATTTGAAGGCACAAAAACTAATAAGAAAAGGTTGCTATGCTGTTCTAGCGCACGTCGAGAAAGTACAAACTGAAGAAAAGAGCATCAATGATGTTCCCATTGCAAAAGAATTTCCCGATGTATTTCCGAAAGAATTATCGGGATTACCCCACATCGATCCGTTGAATTTCAAATAGATCTTGTACCAGGAGCTGCACCAATAGCTCGTGCTCCTTACAGACTCGCACCCAGCGAGATGAAAGAACTGCAAAGCCAATTACAAGAACTTTTAGAGCATGGTTTCATTCGACCAAGCACATCACCGTGGGGAGCTCCTGTTTTGTTTGTCAAGAAGAAAGATGGTACATTCAGGTTGTGTATCGACTACCGAGAGTTGAACAAACTTACCATCAAGAACCGCTACCCACTACCGAGAATCGACGACTTATTTGATCAACTACAAGGCTCGTCTGTTTATTCAAAGATTGACTTACGTTCCGGGTATCATCAAATGCGGGTGAAAGAAGATGATATTCCAAATACTGCTTTTAGAACACGTTACGGTCATTACGAGTTTATGGTCATGCCGTTTGGTTTAACTAATGCACCAGCTGTGTTCATGGACCTTATGAACCGAGTGTGTGGACCATACCTTGACAAGTTTGTCATTGTTTTCATTGATGACATACTTATTTACTCAAAGAATGACCAAGAACACGGTGAACATTTGAGAAAGGTATTAGAAGTATTGAGGAAGGAAGAATTGTACGCTAAGTTTTCAAAGTGTGCATTTTGGTTGGAAGAAGTTCAATTCCTCGGTCACATAGTGAACAAAGAAGGTATTAAGGTGGATCCGGCAAAGATAGAAACTGTTGAAAAGTGGAAAACCCCGAAAACTCCGAAACACATACGCCAGTTTTTAGGACTAGCTGGTTACTACAGAAGGTTCATCCAAGACTTTTCCAGAATAGCAAAACCCTTGACTGCATTAACGCATAAAGGGAAGAAATTTTAATGGAAGGATGAACAAGAGAAAGCGTTCCAGTTATTGAAGAAAAAGCTAACTACGGCACCTATATTGTCATTGCCTGAAGGGAATGATGATTTTGTGATTTATTGTGACGCATCAAAGCAAGGTCTCGGTTGTGTATTAATGCAACGAATGAAGGTGATTGCTTATGCGTCTAGACAATTGAAGATTCACGAACAAAATTATACGACGCATGATTTGGAATTAGGCGCGGTTGTTTTTGCATTAAAGACTTGGAGGCACTACTTATATGGGGTCAAAAGTATTATATATACCGACCACAAAAGTCTTCAACACATATTTAATCAGAAACAACTGAATATGAGGCAGCGTAGGTGGATTGAATTATTGAATGATTACGACTTTGAGATTCGTTACCACCCGGGGAAGGCAAATGTGGTAGCCGATGCCTTGAGCAGGAAGGACAGAGAACCCATTCGAGTAAAATCTATGAATATAATGATTCATAATAACCTTACTACTCAAATAAAGGAGGTGCAACAAGGTGTTTTAAAAGAGGGAAATTTAAAGGATGAAATACCCAAAGGATCGGAGAAGCATCTTAATATTCGGGAAGACGGAACCCGGTATAGGGCTGAAAGGATTTGGGTACCAAAATTTGGAGATATGAGAGAAATGGTACTTAGAGAAGCTCATAAAACCAGATACTCAATACATCCTGGAACGGGGAAGATGTACAAGGATCTCAAGAAATATTTTTGGTGGCCGGGTATGAAAGCCGATGTTGCTAAATACGTAGGAGAATGTTTGACGTGTTCTAAGGTCAAAGCTGAGCATCAGAAACCATCAGGTCTACTTCAAAAACCCGAAATCCCGGAATGGAAATGGGAAAACATTACCACGGATTTCATCACTAAATTGCCAAGGACTGCAAGTGGTTTTGATACTATTTGGGTAATAGTTGATCGTCTCACCAAATCAGCACACTTCCTGCCAATAAGAGAAGATGACAAGATGGAGAAGTTAGCACGACTATATTTGAAGGAAGTCGTCTCCAGACATGGAATACCAATCTCTATTATCTCTGATAGGGATGGCAGATTTATTTCAAGATTCTGGCAGACATTACAGCAAGCATTAGGAACTTGTCTAGACATGAGTACTGCCTATCATCCACAAACTGATGGGCATAGCGAAAGGACAATACAAACGCTTGAAGACATGCTACGAGCATGTGTTATTGATTTCTGAAACAGTTGGGATCGACATCTACCGTTAGCAGAATTTTCCTACAACAACAGCTACCATTCAAGCATTGAGATGGTGCCGTTTGAAGCACTTTATGGTAGAAAGTGCAGGTCTCCGATTTGTTGGAGTGAAGTGGGGGATAGACAGATTACGGGTCCAGAGATTATACAAGAAACTACTGAGAAGATCATCCAAATTCAACAACGGTTGAAAACCGCCCAAAGTCGACAAAAGAGCTACGCTGACATTAAAAGAAAAGATATAGAATTTGAAATTGGAGAGATGGTCATGCTTAAAGTTGCACCTTGGAAAGGCGTTGTTCGATTTGGTAAACGAGGGAAATTAAATCCAAGGTTTATTGGACCATTCAAGATTATTGATCGTGTCGGACCAGTAGCTTACCGACTTGAGTTACCTCAACAACTCGCGGCTGTACATAACACTTTCCACGTCTCGAATTTGAAGAAATGTTTTGCTAAAGAAGATTTCACTATTCCGTTAGATGAAATCCAAATCAACAAAAAACTTCAATTCATCGAAGAACCCGTCGAAATAATGGATCGTGAGGTTAAAAGACTTAAGCAAAACAAGATACCAATTGTTAAGGTTCGATGGAATGCTCGTAGAGGACCCGAGTTCACCTGGGAGCGTGAAGATTAGATGAAGAAGAAATACCCGCATCTATTTCCAGAAGATTCGTCAACACCTTCAACAGCTTAAAATTTCGGGACGAAATTTATTTAACGGGTAGGTACTGTAGTGACCCGAACTTTTCCATGTTTATATATATTAATTGAGATTGATATTTACATGATTAAATGTTTCCAACATGTTAAGCAATCAAACTTGTTAAGACTTGATTAATTGAAATATGTTTCATATAGACAATTGACCACCCAAGTTGACCGGTGATTCACGAACGTTAAAACTTGTAAAAACTATATGATGACATATATATGGATATATATATAGTTAACATGATACTATGTTAAGTAAACTTATCATTAAGTATATTAACAATGAACTACATATGTAAAAACAAGACTACTAACTTAATGATTTTTAAACGAGACATATATGTAACGATTATCGTTGTAAAGACATTTAATGTATATATATCATATTAAGAGATATTCATACATGATAATATCATGATAATATAATAATTTAAAATCTCATTTGATATTATAAACATTGGGTTAACAACATTTAACAAGATCGTTAACCTAAAGGTTTCAAAACAACACTTACATGTAACGACTAACGATGACTTAACGACTCAGTTAAAATGTATATACATGTAGTGTTTTAATATGTATTTATACACTTTTGAAAGACTTAAATACACTTATCAAAATACTTCTACTTAACAAAAATGCTTACAATTACTTCCTCGTTCAGTTTCATCAACAATTCTACTCGTATGCACCCGTATTCGTACTCGTACAATACACATCTTTTAGATGTATGTACTATTGGTATATACACTCCAATGATCAGCTCTTAGCAGCCCATGTGAGTCACCTAACACATGTGGGAACCATCATTTGGCAACTAGCATGAAATATCTCATAAAATTACAAAAATATGAGTAATCATTCATGACTTATTTACATGAAAACAAAATTACATATCCTTTATATCTAATCCATACACCAACGACCAAAAACACCTATAAATACTTTCATTCTTCAATTTTCTTGATCTAATTGATCTCTCTCAAGTTCTATCTTCAAGTTCTAAGTGTTCTTCATATATTCTACAAGTTCTAGTTACATAAAATCAAGAATACTTTCAAGTTTGCTAGCTCACTTCCAATCTTGTAAGGTGATCATCCAACCTCAAGAAATCTTTGTTTCTTACAGTAGGTTATCATTCTAATACAAGGTAATAATCATATTCAAACTTTGGTTCAATTTCTATAACTATAACAATCTTATTTCAAGTGATGATCTTACTTGAACTTGTTTTCGTGTCATGATTCTGCTTCAAGAACTTCGAGCCATCCAAGGATCCGTTGAAGCTCGATCCATTTTTCTCTTTTCCAGTAGGTATATCCAAGGAACTTAATGTAGTAATGATGTTCATAACATCATTCAATTCATACATATAAAGCTATCTTATTCGAAGGTTTAAACTTGTAATCACTAGAACATAGTTTAGTTAATTCTAAACTTGTTCGCAAACAAAAGTTAATCCTTCTAACTTGACTTTTAAAATCAACTAAACACATGTTCTATATCTATATGATATGCTAACTTAATGATTTAAAACCTGGAAACACGAAAAACACCGTAAAACCGGATTTACGCCGTCGTAGTAACACCGCGGGCTGTTTTGGGTTAGTTAATTAAAAACTATGATAAAATTTGATTTAAAAGTTGTTATTCTGAGAAAATGATTTTTATTATGAATATGAAACTATATCCAAAAATTATGGTTAAACTCAAAGTGGAAGTATGTTTTCTAAAATGGTCATCTAGACGTCGTTCTTTCGACTGAAATGACTACCTTTACAAAAATGACTTTTAACTTATTTTTCCGACTATAAACCTATACTTTTTCTGTTTAGATTCATAAAATAGAGTTCAATATGAAACCATAGCAATTTGATTCACTCAAAACGGATTTAAAATGAAGAAGTTATGGGTAAAACAAGATTGGATAATTTTTCTCATTTTAGCTACGTGAAAATTGGTAACAAATCTATTCCAACCATAACTTAATCAACTTGTATTGTATATTATGTAATCTTGAGATACCATAGACACGTATACAATGTTTCGACCTATCATGTCGACACATCTATATATATTTCGGAACAACCATAGACACTCTATATGTGAATGTTGGAGTTAGCTATACAGGGTTGAGGTTGATTCCAAAATATATATAGTTTGAGTTGTGATCAATACTGAGATACGTATACACTGGGTCGTGGATTGATTCAAGATAATATTTATCAATTTATTTCTGTACATCTAACTGTGGACAACTAGTTGTAGGTTACTAACGAGGACAGCTAACTTAATAAACTTAAAACATCAAAATATATTAAAAGTGTTGTAAATATATTTTGAACATACTTTGATATATATGTATATATTGTTATAGGTTCGTGAATCAACCAGTGTCCAAGTCTTACTTCCCGATGAAGTAAAAATCTGTGAAAGTGAGTTATAGTCCCACTTTTAAAATCTAATATTTTTGGGATGAGAATACATGCAGGTTTTATAAATGATTTACAAAATAGACACAAGTACGTGAAACTACATTCTATGGTTGAATTATCGAAATCGAATATGCCCCTTTTTATTAAGTCTGGTAATCTAAGAATTAGGGAACAGACACCCTAATTGACGCGAATCCTAAAGATAGATCTATTGGGCCTAACAAACCCCATCCAAAGTAACGGATGCTTTAGTACTTCGAAATTTATATCATATCCGAAGGGTGTCCCGGAATGATGGGGATATTCTTATATATGCATCTTGTTAATGTCGGTTACCAGGTGTTCACCATATGAATGATTTTTTATCTCTATGTATGGGATGTGTATTGAAATATGAAATCGTGTGGTCTATTGTTACGATTTGATATATATAGGTTAAACCTATAACTCACCAACATTTTTGTTGACGTTTAAAGCATGTTTATTCTCAGGTGAATACTAAGAGCTTCCGCTGTCGCATACTTAAATAAGGACGAGATTTGGAGTCCATGCTTGTATGATATTGTGTAAAAACTGCATTCAAGAAACTTATTTTGTTGTAACATATTTGTATTGTAAACCATTATGTAATGGTCGTGTGTAAACAGGATATTTTAGATTATCATTATTTGATAATCTACGTAAAGCTTTTTAAACTTTTATTGATGAAAGAAAGGTTATGGTTTGTTTTAAAATGAATGCAGTCTTTGAAAAACGTCTCATTTAGAGGTCAAAACCTCGCAACGAAATCAATTAATATGGAACGTTTTTAATCAATAAGAACGGGACATTTCAGGACCGCTGAAGCAGATTCTGCGTTTCAAGAGATGAAAAACCTGTTGAAAACTTTGCCTACACTAACAGCGCCAATTCATGGCGAAATTCTCTATCTATATATTTCAGTAGCAAATGAAGCGTTTGGCTCAGTCTTGATAGCGGAAATGAACAAAATACAAAAGCCAGTGTATTTTGTTAGCAAAGCTCTTACGGGAAGCGAAATAAACTATGCGCCGATCGAAAAGTTTGTATATGCGCTCATTTTAACAACACGAAGGCTATGTAGATATTTTTCAGGGGCATCCAGTGCATGTGCTAACCAATCTGCCAATCAGGCAAGTCTTAACAAAACCGGAGATTTTCGGTAGACTCGCATTATGGGCAGTGGAGTTGGGTGCCTATCAAATATCCTACTTTCCGCGAAGTGCGGAAAAAGGTCAAGTTATGGCAGATTATCTCGCAGAGCTGTCTGGAGAGTTGGAAGTAATTAATGAGCGAACCGCGCTAAAACCAGCAGTTAATGAAACTTGGGAGTTATATACTGATGGTGCTTCTTGTGCGGAAGGTGCAGGTGCGGGTTTAGTTTTGGTAAGTTCTAAGGGCGAAGAACACACTTACGCACTGCGGTTTAATTTTGATGTGACAAACAATGAGGCAGAATATGAAGCATTGCTTGCAGGCTTAAATATCGCGCAAAAAATGAATATTGTTAAGTTGCGTGCATTTACAGATTCGCAACTAGTAGCGAATCAGTTTAGCGGATCTTTTGAAGCGCATGATCCTTCTATGCAGAAGTACTTGCAACTGCTAAAAGAAACTACTGCGCGGTTCGAATACTTTGAACTCGCGCAAGTGCCTAGAAGTCAAAACAAAAAGGCAGATGCTTTGACCAAATTAGCCGCTCTAACATTTTCGCATTTTCAAAAACAAGTATGGGTTGAGGAATTGCCAAGTAAGTCAATTGATAGTGATTTAATGGTAGCATCTGTTACAGAGGCGCAACCAAATTGGATGGAACCAATCCTGCAATATATTCGCAATGATATTTTGCCAGAGGATAGTCGCAAAGCTCGTTTAGTGCGAGAGCGAACGCCGATGTATCTCATACAAGATGATGTCTTATATCACAAATCGTACTGCAGACCGATGATGCGGTGTGTTGGACTAATTGAGGCGGAAATGCTTGTTGAAGAAGTGCATAATGGTACTTGTGCACTACATTCAGGATACAAGACTATTGCGGTGAAAATTATGCGGATGGGATACTTTTGGCCGTCCCTATACCGCGATGTGGAAAAAATTGTTAAACGCTTTAAAAGTTGCCAAAGGCATGCTCCGCAGAATCGAATGCCGCGGCATGATATGATCCCTGTTAATTCGCCATGGCCGTTTAGTAAATGGGCCATTGACATTGTGGGGCCATTTCCTGCAGGACCTGGCAATGTTAAATTCCTAATCGTTGCAATTGATTATTTTACTAAATGGGTTGAAGCGAAAGCGGTTCGCACAATCACTGGTGTGCAGGTGCGAAATTTTGTGTGGGAATACATTGTGTGCAGATTTGGTATTCCGCGAGAATTGGTTAGCGATAATGGCGCACAAATAGCGAAAGATCCATTTAAGACATGGTGCACTGACTTAAACATAATACAAAAGTTCACGTCAGTAGCGCACCCGCAAGCTAATGGTTTATGCGAGGTAACAAATCGCGATATTGTAAGCGGAATAAAAAAGAGGTTGTGTGAAAGGCGAACTGGTTGGGTAGATGAATTACCCAATGTCTTATGGGCACATCGTACAACTTTCAAAAAGAGTACAGGTGAAACACCATTTAGCCTGGTTTATGGCTCTGAGGCAGTAATCCCCGCTGAAATTTTAGTACCAACGCATCGAATCGCTAACTTTGATGAAGAAGCAAATGATGCTGCGTTGTGCGAAAATCTCAATTTTATAGAAGAGCGGAGATTAATAGCTGCTATCAGAGAAGCGAATAATAAACAGCAAATTGCTAAGTATTATAATAAAAGAGTGCGAGCTTTATCATTCGCAATAGGTGAATGGGTGTTGCGTAATAATGAGGCAAGCAGAGCAGAAAAGCTAGGCAAATTGGGTCCTAATTGGGAAGGCCCTTATCAAATTGTGGCAATTAATGCGGCAGGCTCATATAAGCTCGCGGACGTGGAAGGGCGAACTTTGCCTAATGCATGGCATGCTGTCCTTTTAAAGCGATATTATGCATAGTTTTGCGGAAATTAACAATTGTATATGTAAAAAATCGCGAAAATTATATTCAATACACATGGCTGAAATACTTATTAAGTGTCCTTGTTTTTAATTTTTTGCAAGTCTTGATCACGCTTGTTAAAATTTTAAGAATACTCACTTGTAAAAGTATGCGAAAGTTCTAATGCGAATAAATATGATATGTTTTGCAGTTAATTTCATATTTTTATATTCTGCATTGTTTATATAGCAAAGTGATGAAATTGCCCACTTTTGCACGCGAATTATTGCGAAAGGAATATTATCTCCTAAATATTTGATCTTGCCAATATTTAGATGCTTCGCAATGCTGATTACATACCTAAGGATCGTTACGACGGACTTAGAAGATTCATAACGTATAAGTATATACGCATACAAATTGTTTCGCGAAAGTACGCGCTTATTATGTGCACAATAATAAAGTGTTGGAAATTGCAAAGGACAGGTTTGTGTTATGAATAATGCTAAAATAAAAAGCGCTATATAAATATTGAGTACTCGCAAATAAAGATAAAACACTGAAATTTTATTAACAAAACCGCAGAGATAGCTGCGTGCTATATTACATATCCCTAATCTAATTTTGACAAGTCAAGTGCTATGATGTCTTGAGCAGTAGCATCCTCTGCATAACTAATAGCAACAACTTTGTCAATAGGGATATCCGCTAACTTAGCTTCTGCCACAGCAGCTGCGTTCCGTGCGTCTTCAAGAGCACAAATGCGGTCACTAATTGCGGAGGGAAGAGGGTCTGGTATGGTACAAAGCGGTGCAATTTCATACAGAAACTTTACCCTTTCGCGCAATTGCAAGGCAGATGCATAAGTTGTGAACTGCGCGTTCACGGGTGCTGAATTAAGCACCTTTTTCAAAAACTCCGGTAAGTGTTGGCGGAGTAGAGAAAATTCATGCTTTGCAGCAGCCGCTTTAGCCAGAGCATTATCCCGCTCTGCGGTGAGCTGAAACTTGAGTGAGGAAATAGAAGATTCCAGTTTCTTCTCATTTTCAGTAGCGGCTGAAACTTGAGATTGTAAATCCTCTGCGGTAGTCTTCACCACAGTAAGTTGATAAGCTAAGTCAACAGCGCGCTTCTCGCTATTTTCAGCTCTGATCCGCTCAGAGTTATATTTTTGCTGCTCAGTATCGAGGATGTCGAAGAATTTTTCTTCGCGCAAAATCATATCATATGCCGAGTTAAAGCACATGTAAAAGTTTTGTACAAAACTATTATGTGCATCAATGACAGAGTGTTTGGCGAATTCAAGACTAAGTTCACTCGGAATTGCAAGCTTCATTTGTTCGCGCTGATCTGCAGCAGCGCCGGGAGAAGCGTAAGTATATCCCGATAACCCATCAATTCGCACTCCATATGAATCAGGAGGAGTGCGAAGAAGCTCTGTGATCTGCGCCACAGTGTTCGGGCTGGGAAACAAAGGATTGAAGGATGCGCCTTCTGCAAACAAAAAAAGAAACGCGGATTATAATCATAACAATAAATATTTCAGATAAAGGTATGAGATCATGGTTATTAGATTTATACCTGTTTGTTGTTCTCCTTCATAATCCGCTGATATCGGATTATCGAAAAGGGGAGAACTTTGTTTGGCCCTCTTGCTTTGCGTAGAAGGCGAGTTTTCGAGCGGTCGTTTACCAGTACTTGACTGGGACGGTTTTGACTTTGCCGTCAAATCCACAAGAGGATTGTCAGGCTTCTCTTATTTAATTTGACGGCCGGATAATACTGACTTCGCCTTCGGGCTTACGAGTAGCTTGTTAATTAGCATTTTTGGGTCCACCTTTCGATCAACTTCATCCATCTTCATGATTAATGATTGAAGGTTGTGATTGCCGACTTGATAATGTTTCAAAGAGAACAAATGAATTGAGAATAAGCGAAAGAAAGTGAGAATAGCGAGGGTAAGTGTGACGTTGGTGATTGTGAACTACAATATATATAGGCGAATGCAAGGGGTAATCAAGTGTTTTAATTATCCGTTGTAAAAAACTCAAACGGTAATATTTGAGTTAGCAGGAAACAACGGTAACTTTTACAACGGTAACTATGCTAACGCGACATTAATTAAAGCGGAAAATAACTGCGAACATTGCGAATTTTATAGTTTATCATGATGCATTTGCTTCGCGAAAATACATCATAATAAACTGGGGGGACTTGATCATATACATAGCATTGTATATGTATATTTTATTTTCTAAAAGCTAAGGACAGAACTACACGGATTATAAGGCACAGTTATGCAATATTCGCTGAAAATAAATACTGCGGTTATGTATTCGCTGAAATACCAAACTGCGGTTTGATCCGCTGACTTTCCGCGGAGAGCCGAGCATCTCGCAGACCGCGGATATCACGGATACTATAAATAGGGAGCTTGACCTCTCATTTATGGGTTGTTGATTCTCTGCCATTTGCCTAAGCCTTTGTAGATTTCACTTGTGACTTTGCCCAAGGACTTCTTACATTGAGTTAAGGTGAATCATGCTAATCGATAACGAAGACCGGGTCGGGGTGGTTGATCACTTGATAGTTAAAGTGAAAAATGATCATCAGGGCCCAAAATAATCATCGAACATCCCATCCTCCATTATAATCTTATTGCACTCAATCCGTAATTAAGCGACATCATTAATTAAGGATTGATCAACGCCTTTTGTTTGATGATGAATGATGATGACCCTTAAGACCTTATTTACATACTTTTAAACCTATTAAGACGATTTACTGACTTAGTACTATTTGACTTAGGTTGAGGACCTTCGGACCGATTACTTGCACACCTTTTCCGAACCGACTTTACGACTACATTATCATTGTGAGTTATAGCATTCCCTTTTTACTTTAACTTATTTTGGGAACTGAGAATACATGCGGATTTTACGTTTTACATACTAGGCACGAGTACTTAAACTTATATATGTGGGGGTTATATAACGGCAGAAACATTCCCTTTAGCTCGGTAACGTTTAGTCATTGGTTTTTGAACTGGTGAACGCGAATCTTAGATATAGATCCATAGGGTTTGACATCCCCACTCAGGCTAGTAGCGCTAGCATTTAACGAGTGTTTAATACTTCATAGACATACGCACTTGCCAAGTGTACTTTCAGGGGGTATAAACATTAAGTTAGTTACCATGTGCCCACGGTTAACATATACTTTATCATACTGTTTTGAAACGCTCTTTGTAGCACTGAAATCTCGTGGCCTACCTTACATACTGTTATACTTAAACTATAGCTCACCAACCTTTGTGTTGACATTTTTAAGCATGTTTTTCTCAGGTGCTTGAGGTTAGCTTCTGCTGTGTACTAGTCGTGCTGTAGACACCCGCTGCTTAGAGTTGTCATCGCATGAACTACTTTACCTTGCATTCAAACTTTAGTACTTTTGAACTATGACTTGTAACGACCATTGTGGTCACATACACTTATTATTTGCTTCTACTTAGTGAAGCATTCTTTTGAAATGTAAAACATTTGATGTCGGTTATGACATCACCTTTTTATCGTGAATGCAACTTCTTTAATTATAGTATATAGTACTTAACCTTGTAATGATCCTGTTGTTGAAGATTCGTACACGATGGTTTTGTACGAGGCATCACACATTATTTCTTCATTATGCCACTTGTTGGATTCTGATAGGTCAAAATCCAATTATGTAATTGGATGAATATGGTTATTCTGTGGTGAACGGATTTGTATATCGGTGGATGTAAGTAGGATAGTATATAACTGTTGAAACAGATTCGAAGAACGTACAATGTAACTTATTAATGTGAAAATTAAATAGTCCTCGGGTATTACCTAACCGTTAAAATATTTTCACCATTAACAGTTTGTACAAGAGAATTTTTAATTACAATCTTTATGAAAACATATATACATATATATTTTCTTCAGATGTATTCATGGATTTAATGAGTTAATATGATATTAAACTAATTTGCTTTTCGGTTGGAACTAGAATAAATAAAAACTTTAGAGATTACATATTCGACATGTCGAACGAAGATCATACTCAAAGTACAGATGATGATATTGAAGCATGGATTGTTGATGGTACTGGTGCTGTTATTGATTGTACTGTTGGTGCCGATGATGTTGCTGAAGCTGGTACATTTTGTACCATATTCTCCGAATTGATTACTCGAGCGCGAAGTTCGTTGACTTATTACTCCAGGATGATTGTCGGTCGGAACGAGCAGATGAATAAGGTTCAGAATTATGGATAGAATATAATCTTGTCGAGTTACCCTGGAAATGAGACTGAAAATGGTGTCTCGAACAGGTTTGCCGGTAAACGCTTCAGGTTCATTGTCAAGAGGTGAATTCGGTTGGTGGAAGGGATTGCCTTCTGCGCGTTTCCATTAATTAAGTCGACTACGAACCCATCAGATGAATTGATAATGGCTGATTGGTTGATTCATGCCGATGACGCTGTTTTCGGAGCTTAGGTGAACATCTACGTCGGAATAGCTGTCGGAATAACTATCGAAATAGCTATCGGAATCTGAGGGACTCGAACTGGTTGTAGTATTCATCTCGTACGATCAGATGAAGGATTTTCGATAAGAAATAGATTATAGGATGTAGATTAGTACCCTGCAATACATAATTTACATACGCATATATAATACAAAAACCCATAAG
Source organism: Rutidosis leptorrhynchoides (assembly GCF_046630445.1). Lineage (NCBI taxonomy): Eukaryota > Viridiplantae > Streptophyta > Magnoliopsida > Asterales > Asteraceae > Rutidosis > Rutidosis leptorrhynchoides. The sequence continues at coordinate 180,401,486 of NC_092342.1, read as the reverse complement.
TTACGGAGGAATCTACGGAAGTTGTCAGGCAAAGTTACAGTAACAGATACGCTAAGATATGAAGTAGCAGATACGCTAAGATATGAATTTTATCTATACACTATTCATACAGTCAATACAATAAAACGTGTCTAGACTAAGAATGATAAGCAAGTGATTCTCTAAGAATGATAAGCAGGTAATTTTTGACACCAAATGATAAGCAAAACTTTTGACATGCAGACACGGTCGAAGTCCAGACTCACTAATGCATCCTAACAACTTATCAGTTAGACACACTAATGCAGACATGGTTCGCTAAGACCACTGCTCTGATACCAACTGTGATGACCCGTCCTAATTCATCCGGATGAAGTCCATATCGATTATAAACGATTCACAATAGTTGATTACATCGCGAGGTACTTGACCTCTATATGATACATTTTACAAACATTGCATTCGTTTTTGAAAAGACAACCTTTCATTACATCGAAAGTCGACGGCATGCATACCATTTCATAATATATCTAACTATAATTGACTTAATAATAATCTTGATGAACTCAACGACTCGAATGCAACGTCTTTTGAAAATATGTCATGAATGACTCCAAGTAATATCTCTAAGATGAGCAAATGCACAACGGAAGGTTTCTTTCGTAGCTGAGAATAAACATGCTTTAAAGTGTCAACCAAAAGGTTGGTGAGTTCATTAGTTTAACAAAATAATCATTTCATAATTTTAATAGACCACAAGATTTCATACTTTCATTTCTCGTAAACATACTTCCCATGCATAGAGACAAAAATATCATTCATATGGATTGAACACCTGGTAACCGACATTCACAATATGCATATAAGAATATCCCCATCATTCCGGGATCCTCCTTCGGACATGATATAAATTTCGAAGTACTAAAGCATCCAGTACTTTGGATGGGGCTTGTTGGGCCCGATAGATCTATCTTTAGAGTTCGCGTCAATTAGGGTGTCTGCTCCCTAATTCTTATATTACCAGACTTAATAAAAAGGGGCATATTCGATTTCGATAATTCAACCATAGAATGTAGTTTCATTTATTCGTGTCTATTTCGTAAAACAGTTATAAAAGCAGCGCATGTATTCTCAGCCCAAAAATATAAAGGGAAAAAAGGGCAAATGAAACTCACCTAATGTATTTTGTAGTAAAAATACATATGACAATATTGAACAATGCAGGGTTGGCCTTGGATTCACGAACCTATATCATTCATATATATATTAAAACATATACTTGAAATCGAATAATTATAACTTTATGTAATTAATTTGTATATATATTTGATAATGATTATTATCTATTTAGTTATATATATCTATATATATATATATATATATATATATATATATATATATATATATATATATATATATATATATATATATATATATATTTATATATATATATATTAAAAATACTTAATTTATTATATATGGATATTTATATAAAGATTGTTAATCTATTTAATTTATACTTTTATGTACTACACTTATAAATATATTTTACATAGATAATAATGTTCGCTATATATAAAAAGTTGTATTTAATTAAATTGATATGAAGATTACTAATAGTATCGTTAATAATACTTAAAGACATTACTTAATCAAAGTGATAATAATATTAGTTATAGTATTTACGTTAATATAATGATAATAATAATTATACATCTATTAGTAGTTAATAAATATAATATTAGTAGTAGTAATAACAATATTCTTAGTTATAACATTAATTGTAATAATAATAGTGATAAATGATAAATAATACTTATTAGTAATAATAATAATAATAATATTTGTAATACTAACATTAATAACAAAGCAATAATAATAACAAATACCATAATAATCATAATAACAATCATAAATAATAACTAATAATAATAGTAGTAATATTAATAATAATAATAATAATAGTAATAATAATAATAATGGTAATGAAAACTACCTCATGTTAATCGGATAAAAAAAAAAACCCAGCTGGGTTTCGAATCCGAGACCTCTCGAATAACGCTAACACCCTTCACCACCCCACTGATTATGTATTTCTGATAATACACTCCATTCGTTTTTAATTAACCCGTTCATGTTATCCTTTTCTTCCTTCTTCCTCCAACTAACAGATCGACCAGGGAAACTCCAAACGAAAATTATCAATAAGTTTCATAATTATTTTTAGAACTTGAAATCGTTGCAGAAATAATTAGTGTTTAATTAAATTAATTAAAACAAAGTCAAAATAAAAAAAATACATATAAATACGCTGTGAAGAACACGTAATATCCCAATACCAAATTCAGATTTTTAGGATGTTTTAGCCCTCGATTATAACAAGAAAAAGATGTGAAACTACTCCTAAAATCTTTCTGTAACTTCAATTAGACTTAAAACATAAAAACGATTTCCAATTTTGTGATGAACACATTATTTGACTTTTGAAAACATAACTTTGACCTCAAAATTCTTACTCGATAGATAAAATTGATACGTGAGATTTTCCAGATAGTTTAAATGAAAGCTTTTTAATAGAATTGCATTAATAGAATTTGAATTAAAATTCAAATTCGAATTTTGGCTGAAAGTTTAATATACAGAGCAGTCGACACTTTTTTTTTAAAAATTCACACAATTGATCGAATATAAAGACTTTAACTGATATTGGATATGAAAAAGAAAAAAAACTGAAGGAGGTAATCCATATAATTGAACACGTATTATGATTTATAGTCAAGTGTTGAGGAAATAAAAAAAATTCGATCAGGACAAATAAAAAAAATAAAAAAAAATAGTACGTGATTGAAAATAAACTGGTACTATTTGATTATGATATGTAATAATTTAGAGACCAAAACAAAACTGAAATAGGATTGATAAACACGGGTAACAGATTTTGATTCCTTATGTTTTCATAAAATTTATTATAAATAATAATAATAATAATTCTAATAATAAATAATAATAATAATAATAATAATAATAATAATAATAATAATAATACATTTATTAATAATAGACTTAAATAAAGATACTGATTTTAACAATATCAAAAATAATAATAATACCAATTTTAATGCTAATATTAATATACATATTAATAATAATGAATGTAATAATAATAACATGTCAATTATATTATAACTTGTAATTCTATATATATATTTGTATATATATATATATATATATATATATATATATATATATATATATATATATATATATATATATATATAGTGTAATTAAATATACCTGTTTATATATATACATGTATACATGTGTGTATTATATTTAATCTCATTAGTTATTAAATATAATTATAATAATAATACATTATAATAATAATAACACTTTGTAATAATGTAATGGTAATAATAATTATATTATTGATATTAATAATACCTACTATAAGTTTTATAACAATAATATTATTAATAATAATATGATATTATAATAATTTTAATTTATCACACATCATATCTATATATATATTACCACTAATACTTCTGATAGTAATGAGAGTAATATAATAATATTACATGTTATCGTTTATAATTTATATTACGTAATAACTTATATTGGATAGTAATTTATATATATATATAATAAATATTAATATAATAACATGTATCTTATCTTATATATTTATTTCTAATGGTTAAATTATATTTTTTAATATCAAGTTAATATACATATACTTACATTTATATATATACATATTTATTTACAAACAATTGTTCGTGAATCGTCGAGAGCAGTCGAAGGTCAATTGAATATATGAGCATCGTTTCAGAATTTTCTAGACTCAACATTACATACTTTACTTATCGTATCGAAATCATATAAAGATTAAGTTTAAATTTGGTCGGAAATTCCCGGGTCATCACACCTTTAACACCTTCATGAATGGAAGCGACTTTTCAGCTGCTCTGGACAAGAATCTTGTTAATGCTGCTAGACAACCATGTAACCGTTGAACATCTTTCTTGCTAGTTTGTGACTTCATGTCTTCAATTGCTTGAATTTTCTTAGGATTAGCTTTAATACCACGTTCTGTGACAATATGACCTAAGAATTTTCCCTCTTCTACACCAAACGTGGGATTTAATTTCATGTTGATTTTTCGCAGAGATGCAAAAGTTTCATGTATATCTCGTAACATCTTTTTTCAGTATGACTTTTGATGACAATGTCATCAACATAAGTTTCTAAGTTTCGCCCAATTTGATCCTTAAACGCCATATCAATAAGTCGTTGATATGTTGCTCCTGCATTCTTCAAACCAAAAGGCTTTTTCATGTAACAGAATATGCCTTCCGTCGTGTGAAAAGCCGTTTTGTCTTCATCTTTTAAAGCCATTGGGATTTGATGATATCCCTTAGCTGCATCTAGGAAACATTTGAATCGATATCCTGTCAATGATTCAACCTTCCAATCAATTTCAGGTAAAGGATAATTATCCTTTGGACATGCTTTATTGATATCCGTGAAATCCACACACATCCGCCATGAGTTGTCCGGCTTCCTAACCATGACTGGATTGGCCACCTATGTCTGATATTTGACCTCTCGTAAGATCCCAGCATCCACCAAACTTCGTACCTCATCACGGAGGAATTTGCTTCTTTATGGCGCCATGCCACGCTTTTTCTGACAAACAGGATGTATGTTGGGATTCACGTTTAGTCTATGTTCTGCAATTTCCCTTGGAACACCGGTCATATCAGACGGTTGCCATGCAAAAACGTCTAAATTTATTGTCAAAATGTTGTATAATTTTTCTTTACATTCGGCGGACAACGTGTGCCCAATTATGATTTTCTGATCTGGAAATTTAAGATTCGGTGAAATTGACCCATCATCGTGTATGATTGATTTAATTACTGACTTTGTTACTTGAGAACACTATAACGTTGCTATTCCGCCTGGCGTTGGAAACTTCATCATGCCATGTACAGTGGATGATACAGCTCCAAACGTCATTAAAGCAGTTCTTCCTAAAATTATGTTGTACTGCGAATTTGCTTTAACCACCAGGAACTCAATGTTGGCTGTGCGTCTTAGGGGTGGCTTGCCCAAGGTTACTTCAAGCAGAATACTTCCTTCAGACCAGGACGGCTCACTTGTAAAACTTGCTAACGGCACATATGTTTCCTTCATTTTTTCTTGTACATCTTTGGGAAGCTGTATGAAGCAATGTTCATACATAATGTCTGCTCCAGCTCCTGTGTCCGTATAAATGTTGCGTATTAAACAATTAGCAACTCGTGCTTCTATTACTACTGGACCATCGGATGGATTTGTGTTGAACATAGAAGGAAATGATATTAATTGCTCTTCCCAATCTTCTAACACTTCTGCCCTCCTCTGTAAAGACCCGTCCTAATCCATCCGGACGAAGTCCATATCGATTATAAACGATTCACAACAGTTGATTACATCGCGAGGTACTTGACCTCTATATGATACATCTTACAAACATTGCATTCGTTTTTTTTGAAAAGACAATCTTTCATTACATCGAAAGTTGACGGCAGGTGTAGTGACCCGAACTTTTCCATGTTTATATATATATTAAATGAAATTGTTATTTACATGATTAAGTGTTTCCAACATGTTAAGCAATCAAACTTGTTAAGACTTGATTAATTGAAATAGGTTTCATATAGACAATTGACCACCCAAATTGACCGGTGATTCACGAACGTTAAAACTTGTAAAAACTATACGATGAAATATATATGGTTATATATATAGTTAACATGATTTTATTATAAGTATGTATCTCATTAGGTATTTTAACAATGAGATATATACATAAAAATGAGACTATTAATTTAAGAAACTCAAAAACGATATATATAACGATTATCTTTATAACAACGTCTTACTAGGTACATATGAATCATATTAAGATATTGATACACTTGGTTAATTATGTTAAATGATAAGTAAATATATTATTAAGTGTATTAACAATGAAATACATATGTAAAAATAAGACTACTAACTTAATGATTTCGAAACGAGACATATATGTAACGATTATCGTTGTAACGACATTTAACTGTATATATATCATACTAAGATATATTATATATCATAATATCATGATAATATAACAATTTACATCTCATTTGTTATAATAAACAATGGGTTAACCACATTCAACAAGATCGTTAACCTAAAGGTTTCAAAACAACATTTACATGTAACGACTAACGATGACTTAACGACTCAATTAAAATGTATATACATGTAGTGTTTTAATATGTATTCATACACTTTTGAAAGACTTCAAGACACTTATCAAAATACTTCTACTTAACAAAAATGCTTACAATTACATCCTCGTTCAGTTTCATCAACAATTCTACTCGTATGCACCCGTATTCGTACTCGTACAATACACAGCTTTTAGATGTATGTACTATTGGTATATACACTCCAATGATCAGGTCTTAGCAGCCCATGTGAGTTACCTAACACATGTGGGAACCATCATTTGGCAACTAGCATGAAATATCTCATAAAATTACAAAAATATGAGTAATCATTCATGACTTATTTACATGAAAACAAAATTACATATCCTTTATATCTAATCCATACACCAACGACCAAAAACACCTACAATGTAGTGACCCGAACTTTTCCATGTTTATATATATTAATTGAGATTGATGTTTACATGATTAAATGTTTCCAACATGTTAAGCAATCAAACTTGTTAAGACTTGATTAATTGAAATAGGTTTCATATAGACAATTGACCACCCAAGTTGACCGGTGATTCACGAACGTTAAAACTTGTAAAAAACTATATGATGACATATATATGGTTATATATATAGTTAACATGATATTATGATAAGTAAACATATCATTAATTATATTAACAATGAACTACATATGTAAAAACAAGACTACTAACTTAATGATTTTGAAACGAGACATATATGTAACGTTTATCGTTGTAACGACATTTAATGTATATATATCATATTAAGAGATATTCGTACATCATAATATCATGATAATATAATAATTTAAAATCTCTTTTGTTATTATAAACATTGGGTTAACAACATTTAACAAGATCGTTAACCTAAAGGTTTCAAAACAACACTTACATGTAACGACTAACGATGACTTAACGACTCAGTTAAAATGTATATACATGTAGTGTTTTAATATGTATTTATACACTTTTGAAAGACTTCAATACACTTATCAAAATACTTCTACTTAACAAAAATGCTTACAATTACATTCTCGTTCAGTTTCATCAATAATTCTACTCGTATGCACCCGTATTCGTACTCGTACAATACACAGCTTTTAGATGTATGTACTATTGGTATATACACTCCAATGATCAGCTCTTAGCAGCCCATGTGAGTCACCTAATACATGTGGGAACCATCATTTGGCAACTAGCATGAAATATCTCATAAGATTACAAAAATATGAGTAATCATTCATGACTTATTTACATGAAAACAAAATTACATATCCTTTATATCTAATCCATACACCAACGACCAAAAACACCTACAAACACTTTCATTCTTCAATTTTCTTCATCTAATTGAACTCTCTCAAGTTCTATCTTCAAGTTCTAAGTGTTCTTCATAAATTCCAAAAGTTCTAGTTTCATAAAATCAAGAATACTTTCAAGTTTGCTAGCTCACTTCCAATCTTGTAAGGTGATCATCCAACCTCAAGAAATCTTTGTTTCTTACAGTAGGTTATCATTCTAATACAAGGTAATAATCATATTCAAACTTTGGTTCAATTTCTATAACTATAACAATCTTATTTCAAGTGATGATCTTACTTGAACTTGTTTTCGTGTCATGATTTTGCTTCAAGAACTTTGAGCCATCCAAGGATCCATTGAAGCTAGATCCATTTTTCTCTTTTCCAGTAGGTTCATCCAAGGAACTTAAGGTAGTAATGATGTTCATAACATCATTCGATTCATACATATAAAGCTATCTTATTCGAAGGTTTAAACTTGTAATCACTAGAACATAGTTTAGTTAATTCTAAACTTGTTCGCAAACAAAAGTTAATCCTTCTAACTTGACTTTTAAAATCAACTAAACACATGTTCTATATCTATATGATATGCTAACTTAATGATTTAAAACCTGGAAACACGAAAAACACCGTAAAACCGGATTTACGCCGTCGTAGTAACACCGCGGGCTGTTTTGGGTTAGTTAATTAAAAACTATGATAAACTTTGATTTAAAAGTTGTTATTCTGAGAAAATGATTTTTATTATGAACATTAAACTATATCCAAAAATTATGGTTAAACTCAAAGTGGAAGTATGTTTTCTAAAATGGTCATCTAGACGTCGTTCTTTCGACTGAAATGACTACCTTTACAAAAACGACTTGTAACTTATTTTTCCGACTAGAAACCTATACTTTTTTTGTTTAGATTCATAAAATATAGTTCAATATGAAACCATAGCAATTTGATTCACTCAAAACGGATTTAAAATGAAGAAGTTATGGGTAAAACAAGATTGGATAATTTTTCTCATTTTAGCTACGTGAAAATTGGTAACAAATCTATTCCAACCATAACTTAATCAACTTGTATTATATATTATGTAATCTTGAGATACCATAGACACGTATACAATGTTTCGACCTATCATGTCGACACATCTATATATATTTCGGAACAACCATAGACACTCTATATGTGAATGTTGGAGTTAGCTATACAGGGTTGAGGTTGATTCCAAAATATATATAGTTTGAGTTGTGATCAATACTGAGATACGTATACACTGGGTCGTGGATTGATTCAAGATAATATTTATTGATTTATTTCTGTACATCTAACTGTGGACAACTAGTTGTAGGTTACTAACGAGGACAGCTGACTTAATAAACTTAAAACATCAAAATATATTAAAAGTGTTGTAAATATATTTTAAACATACTTTGATATATATGTATATATTGTTATAGGTTCGTGAATCAACCGGTGGTCAAGTTTTACTTCCCGACGAAGTAAAAATCTGTGAAAGTGAGTTATAGTCCCACTTTTAAAATCTAATATTTTTGGGATGAGAATACATGCAGGTTTTATAAATGATTTACAAAATAGACACAAGTACGTGAAACTACATTCTATGGTTGAATTATCGAAATCGAATATGCCCCTTTTTATTAAGTCTGGTAATCTCAGAATTAGGGAACAGACACCCTAATTGACGCGAATCCTAAAGATAGATCTATTGGGCCTAACAAACCCCATCCAAAGTACCGGATGCTTTAGTACTTCGAAATTTATATCATATCCGAAGGGTGTCCCGGAATGATGGGGATATTCTTATATATGCATCTTGTTATTGTCGGTTACCAGGTGTTCACCATATGAATGATTTTTATCTCTATGTATGGGATGTGTATTGAAATATGAAATCTTGTGGTCTATTGTTACGATTTGATATATATAGGTTAAACCTATAACTCACCAACATTTTTGTTGACGTTTTAAGCATGTTTATTCTCAGGTGATTATTAAGAGCTTCCGCTGTCGCATACTTAAATAAGGACAAGATTTGGAGTCCATGCTTGTATGATATTGTGTAAAAACTGCATTCAAGAAACTTATTTTGTTGTAACATATTTGTATTGTAAACCATTATGTAATGGTCGTGTGTAAACAGGATATTTTAGATTATCATTATTTGATAATCTACGTAAAGCTTTTTAAACCTTTATTGATGAAATAAAGGTTATGGTTTGTTTAAAAATGAATGCAGTCTTTGAAAAACGTCTCATATAGAGGTCAAAACCTCGCAACGAAATCAATTAATATGGAACGTTTTTAATCAATAAGAACGGGACATTTCAGTTGGTATCAGAGCGTTGGTCTTAGAGAACCAGAAAATTTGCATTAGTGTGTCTTATCGAGTTTGTTAGGATGCATTAGTGAGTCTGGACTTCGACCGTGTTTTCTTTAAAAATGATTGCTTAACATTTTTGTTGGAAACTATATATTTTTAACATATGAATATTATGTGATATATTAATCTCTTAACGTGTTTGATATTATGTGATAGATGTCTACCTCTAGAACAAGTCCCATTGACTCACCTAATAATAATGAAGAGTCAAATGTAAATTGGAATGATTTGTGGACTGATTCACAAGTTCCCGAAGAGGAACCGGAAGGAGACTCGGAACCGGAAGAAGAATCGGAACCGGAAGAAGAATCGGAACCGGATGAAGAAATAGAACCGGTGGGGGAAATAATAAAACAGTTAAGTAAAAGAAAATCCTCAACCAACCGACCAAAGTTAATTATGGTCAATGGTGTTTCCGCCAAGGAAGCAAAATATTGGGAGGATTACCAATTCTCCGATGAATCGGATTCCGACGAGAATTTCGATGATGTTATAGAAATTACCCCAACTGAATTTAAAAAGGCAAAAGAAAATAATAAGGGAAAGGGCATAAAAATAGAGAAATCTAATTCCAACCCCGATGAACTTTATATGTATCGTCAACCCCCGAAGTCCTTAAGTTGTAACAATGACCCGGGAACCTCTAAACCACCAGGTTTTTCTAAACCAATGTGGACAACGACGGCTTGTATTAGGGGAACATCATATATCCCTAGAAACTTGGCAAAACGAACCAAAACCGAAGAAGAAGAAACGAGCGAGTCGGAATAAGATAGTTGTATTCGTGTGGTGTAATATATGGAATATAGTGTTCTTATGCTTTATGATATATGTAAAAATTGCTTGTATTAATAAGTATTTTTTTTTATGAATCTAACTCTTGTCTATTTTACAGTTTAAAAACACAAAATGGATAGACAACCCAATATTTTGAGAGACCTACCCGGAGACATGATTGATGAAATCTTGTCTAGAGTCGGCCAGAATTCTTCGGCACAACTATTTAAGGCGAGATCAGTTTGTAAGACATTCGAAGAACGTTCCAAGAATGTCTTGGTTTATAAGAGACTTTCGTTTGAAAGATGGGGGATATCACATTGGGAAACCCATAAGTTACGATGTGTTTACTTTGACGCATATATTGCGGGGAACCCAAATGCTATTTTACGCAACGGGTTAAGAAATTATTTTGACTCAATATATCCGAATATTGGACTTCGTGATTTAGAAAAAGCGGCTAACATGCAACATAAAGAAGCATGTTATGCTTACGGATTAGTAATGTTCGCTTCTCACCAAAGTGAGAACAAGAACATCGGGCTACAACTATTAAACAAAACGTTTCCACAAGTGACGGAGTCGGTAATTGGGGTAAGAAATGAGGTTTTTAGATTATTACGGGACTGTTGGACATTACGTAACCCTCGTCCCTTTGATGACGTTACAACACGCTGTCTTATCAACGGCCATAACGGTTATGTTGCACAAGACCAAGGATGGGAAGTAGTCCTAGTAAAACCAGAATGCATGACTTGTTTCTGGACGTATGAATTACGTGTCTTTATTGCCTTTGCTGAACGACTTGTGTACTAGCTAGAATTGTCTTCACAACTATCTTGTATCAAAGTTATTGTGTGCTATATTTCATGCTTTATGTAAAATAAGCGGTATTGTAAGTTTGTAAAATATTGTATAAAAGTTTGAACGCGAAATATTATTATAATCAGTTTTTCATATAGAATTGTAGTAGTTGAATTGTATATTAGCTACTAAGTATGAACTTAACGGGTAGGTACTACCCGAATTTAAACTTATAAAACGCTAATATGAAGAAAAAGCTTTTATAAATGAGTTCATATTATGCTATGAAATACTATTAACTACTCTTAATATTCTGTATGATTAACTTATTCCATTTAACTATTTTGAAGGAAATGGCACCGACTACTCGACACACCGTGAATATGAATGAAGAGGAATTCCGTACTTTTCTAGCTTCAAACATAGCCGCAGTACAGGCTGCGCTACATACCAACAATAACCTTGGATCTAGCAGTACAGGAAATCGTGTAGGATGCACCTACAAAGAATTCACTGCCTGCAAACCTTTAGAATTTGATGGAACCGAAGGACCGATCGGATTGAAACGGTGGACTGAGAAGGTTGAATCGGTGTTTGCCATAAGTAAGTGTACTGAAGAGGACAAAGTGAAGTACGCTACGCATACCTTCACAGGTTCTGCGTTAACATGGTGGAATACCTATCTAGAGCAAGTGGGACAAGATGATGCGTACGCACTACCTTGGTCAGCATTCAAGCACTTGATGAACGAGAAGTACCGTCCCAGAACCGAGGTTAATAAGCTCAAGACAGAACTTAGAGGGTTACGAACCCAAGGATTTGATATTACCACGTACGAAAGACGATTCACAGAATTGTGCCTATTGTGTCCGGGAGCATTTGAAGATGAGGAAGAGAAGATCGACGCGTTTGTGAAAGGATTACCGGAAAGAATCCAAGAAGATATAAGTTCACACGAGCCCGCCTCCATACAACAGGCATGTAGAATGGCTCACAAACTAGTGAACCAGATTGAAGAAAGAATTAAAGAACAGACTGCTGAAGAGGCCAATGTGAAGCAAGTCAAAAGAAAGTGGGAGGAAAACGGTGATAAGAATCACCAATACAACAACAACAGCAATTACAACAATAATCGCAACAATTATCCCAACAATCGCAACATCAATCGCAACTACAACAAACGGCCCAACAACAACAACAACAACAACAGCAACTACAACAATCATCCCAACAACAATAATAACCGCAACAACAACAACAATCAGAAGCAACTATGCCAAAGGTGTGAAAAGAATCACTCGGGGTTCTGCACCAAATTTTGCAACAAGTGTAAAAGAAATGGTCATAGCGCGGCGAAGTGTGAGGTCTACGGACCAGGGGTTAATAGAACGAAAGGAACAAATGGTGTCGGAACGAGTAATGGCGGAGCAAGTAGTGTCGGAGCAAGTTATGCCAATGTAGTTTGTTATAAATGTGGAAAACCAGGCCACATTATTAGAAATTGCCCGAACCAGGAGAACACGAATGGACAAGGCCGTGGAAGAGTTTTCAATATTAATGCGGTAGAGGCACAGGAAGACCCGGAGCTTGTTACGGGTACGTTTCTTATTGACAATAAATCTGCTTACGTTTTATTTGATTCGGGTGCGGATAGAAGCTATATGAGTAGAGATTTTTGTGCTAAATTAAGTTGTCCATTGACGCCTTTGGATAGTAAATTTTTACTCGAATTAGCAAATGGTAAATTAATTTCAGCAGATAATATATGTCGGAATCGAGAAATTAAACTGGTTAGCGAAACATTTAAGATTGATTTGATACCAGTAGAGTTAGGGAGTTTTGATGTGATAATCGGTATGGACTGGTTGAAAGAAGTGAAAGCGGAGATCGTTTGTTACAAAAATGCAATTCGCATTATACGAGAAAAAGGAAAACCCTTAATGGTGTACGGAGAAAAGGGCAACACGAAGCTACATCTTATTAGTAATTTGAAGGCACAAAAACTAATAAGAAAAGGTTGCTATGCTGTTCTAGCACACGTCGAGAAAGTACAAACTGAAGAAAAGAGCATCAATGATGTTCCCATTGCAAAAGAATTTCCCGATGTATTTCCGAAAGAATTACCGGGATTACCCCCACATCGATCCGTTGAATTTCAAATAGATCTTGTACCAGGAGCTGCACCAATAGCTCGTGCTCCTTACAGACTCGCACCCAGCGAGATGAAAGAACTGCAAAGCCAATTACAAGAACTTTTAGAGCGTGGTTTCATTCGACCAAGCACATCACCGTGGGGAGCTCCTGTTTTGTTTGTCAAGAAGAAAGATGGTACATTCAGGTTGTGTATCGACTACCGAGAGTTGAACAAACTTACCATCAAGAACCGCTACCCACTACCGAGAATCGACGACTTATTTGATCAACTACAAGGCTCGTCTGTTTATTCAAAGATTGACTTACGTTCCGGGTATCATCAAATGCGGGTGAAAGAAGATGATATTCCAAAGACTGCTTTCAGAACACGTTACGGTCATTACGAGTTTATGGTCATGCCGTTTGGTTTAACTAATGCACCAGCTGTGTTCATGGACCTTATGAACCGAGTGTGTGGACCATACCTTGACAAGTTTGTCATTGTTTTCATTGATGACATACTTATTTACTCAAAGAATGACCAAGAACACGGTGAACATTTGAGAAAGGTGTTAGAAGTATTGAGGAAGGAAGAATTGTACGCTAAGTTTTCAAAGTGTGCATTTTGGTTGGAAGAAGTTCAATTCCTCGGTCACATAGTGAACAAAGAAGGTATTAAGGTGGATCCGGCAAAGATAGAAACTGTTGAAAAGTGGGAAACCCCGAAAACTCCGAAACACATACGCCAGTTTTTAGGACTAGCTGGTTACTACAGAAGGTTCATCCAAGACTTTTCCAGAATAGCAAAACCCTTGACTGCATTAACGCATAAAGGGAAGAAATTTGAATGGAATGATGAACAAGAGAAAGCGTTTCAGTTATTGAAGAAAAAGCTAACTACGGCACCTATATTGTCATTGCCTGAAGGGAATGATGATTTTGTGATTTATTGTGACGCATCAAAGCAAGGTCTCGGTTGTGTATTAATGCAACGAACGAAGGTGATTGCTTATGCGTCTAGACAATTGAAGATTCACGAACAAAATTATACGACGCATGATTTGGAATTAGGCGCAGTTGTTTTTGCATTAAAGACTTGGAGGCACTACTTATATGGGGTCAAAAGTATTATATATACCGACCACAAAAGTCTTCAACACATATTTAATCAGAAACAACTGAATATGAGGCAGCGTAGGTGGATTGAATTATTGAATGATTACGATTTTGAGATTCGTTACCACCCGGGGAAGGCAAATGTGGTAGCCGATGCCTTGAGCAGGAAGGATAGAGAACCCATTCGAGTAAAATCTATGAATATAATGATTCATAATAACATTACTACTCAAATAAAGGAGGCGCAACAAGGAGTTTTAAAAGAGGGAAATTTAAAGTATGAAATACCCAAAGGATCGGAGAAGCATCTTAATATTCGGGAAGACGGAACCCGGTATAGGGCTGAAAGGATTTGGGTACCAAAATTTGGAGATATGAGAGAAATGGTACTTAGAGAAGCTCATAAAACCAGATACTCAATACATCCTGGAACGGGGAAGATGTACAAGGATCTCAAGAAACATTTTTGGTGGCCGGGTATGAAAGCCGATGTTGCTAAATACGTAGGAGAATGTTTGACGTGTTCTAAGGTCAAAGCTGAGCATCAGAAACCATCAGGTCTACTTCAACAACCCGAAATCCCGGAATGGAAATGGGAAAACATTACCATGGATTTCATCACTAAATTGCCAAGGACTGCAAGTGGTTTTGATACTATTTGGGTAATAGTTGATCGTCTTACCAAATCAGCACACTTCTTACCAATAAGAGAAGATGACAAGATGGAGAAGTTAGCACGACTGTATTTGAAGGAAGTCGTCTCCAGACATGGAATACCAATCTCTATTATCTCTGATAGGGATGGCAGATTTATTTCAAGATTCTGGCAGACATTACAGCAAGCATTAGGAACTCGTCTAGACATGAGTACTGCCTATCATCCACAAACTGATGGGCAGAGCGAAAGGACGATACAAACGCTTGAAGACATGCTACGAGCATGTGTTATTGATTTCGGAAACAGTTGGGATCGACATCTACCGTTAGCAGAATTTTCCTACAACAACAGCTACCATTCAAGCATTGAGATGGCGCCGTTTGAAGCACTTTATGGTAGAAAGTGCAGGTCTCCGATTTGTTGGAGTGAGGTGGGGGATAGACAGATTACGGGTCCGGAGATTATACAAGAAACTACTCAGAAGATCATCCAAATTCAACAACGGTTGAAAACCGCCCAAAGTCGACAAAAGAGCTACGCTGACATTAAAAGAAAAGATATAGAATTTGAAATTGGAGAGATGGTCATGCTTAAAGTTTCACCTTGGAAAGGCGTTGTTCGATTTGGTAAACGAGGGAAATTAAATCCAAGGTATATTGGACCATTCAAGATTATTGATCGTGTCGGACCAGTAGCTTACCGACTTGAGTTACCTCAACAACTCGCGGCTGTACATAACACTTTCCACGTCTCGAATTTGAAGAAATGTTTTGCTAAAGAAGATCTCACTATTCCGTTAGATGAAATCCAAATCAACGAAAAACTCCAATTCATCGAAGAACCCGTCGAAATAATGGATCGTGAGGTTAAAAGACTTAAGCAAAACAAGATACCAATTGTTAAGGTTCGATGGAATGCTCGTAGAGGACCCGAGTTCACCTGGGAGCGTGAAGATCAGATGAAGAAGAAATACCCGCATCTATTTCCAGAAGATTCGTCAACACCTTCAACAGCTTAAAATTTCGGGACGAAATTTATTTAACGGGTAGGTACTGTAGTGACCCGAACTTTTCCATGTTTATATATATTAATTGAGATTGATGTTTACATGATTAAATGTTTCCAACATGTTAAGCAATCAAACTTGTTAAGACTTGATTAATTGAAATAGGTTTCATATAGACAATTGACCACCCAAGTTGACCGGTGATTCACGAACGTTAAAACTTGTAAAAAACTATATGATGACATATATATGGTTATATATATAGTTAACATGATATTATGATAAGTAAACATATCATTAATTATATTAACAATGAACTACATATGTAAAAACAAGACTACTAACTTAATGATTTTGAAACGAGACATATATGTAACGTTTATCGTTGTAACGACATTTAATGTATATATATCATATTAAGAGATATTCGTACATCATAATATCATGATAATATAATAATTTAAAATCTCTTTTGTTATTATAAACATTGGGTTAACAACATTTAACAAGATCGTTAACCTAAAGGTTTCAAAACAACACTTACATGTAACGACTAACGATGACTTAACGACTCAGTTAAAATGTATATACATGTAGTGTTTTAATATGTATTTATACACTTTTGAAAGACTTCAATACACTTATCAAAATACTTCTACTTAACAAAAATGCTTACAATTACATTCTCGTTCAGTTTCATCAATAATTCTACTCGTATGCACCCGTATTCGTACTCGTACAATACACAGCTTTTAGATGTATGTACTATTGGTATATACACTCCAATGATCAGCTCTTAGCAGCCCATGTGAGTCACCTAATACATGTGGGAACCATCATTTGGCAACTAGCATGAAATATCTCATAAGATTACAAAAATATGAGTAATCATTCATGACTTATTTACATGAAAACAAAATTACATATCCTTTATATCTAATCCATACACCAACGACCAAAAACACCTACAAACACTTTCATTCTTCAATTTTCTTCATCTAATTGAACTCTCTCAAGTTCTATCTTCAAGTTCTAAGTGTTCTTCATAAATTCTAAAAGTTCTAGTTTCATAAAATCAAGAATACTTTCAAGTTTGCTAGCTCACTTCCAATCTTGTAAGGTGATCATCCAACCTCAAGAAATCTTTGTTTCTTACAGTAGGTTATCATTCTAATACAAGGTAATAATCATATTCAAACTTTGGTTCAATTTCTATAACTATAACAATCTTATTTCAAGTGATGATCTTACTTGAACTTGTTTTCGTGTCATGATTTTGCTTCAAGAACTTTGAGCCATCCAAGGATCCATTGAAGCTAGATCCATTTTTCTCTTTTCCAGTAGGTTCATCCAAGGAACTTAAGGTAGTAATGATGTTCATAACATCATTCGATTCATACATATAAAGCTATCTTATTCGAAGGTTTAAACTTGTAATCACTAGAACATAGTTTAGTTAATTCTAAACTTGTTCGCAAACAAAAGTTAATCCTTCTAACTTGACTTTTAAAATCAACTAAACACATGTTCTATATCTATATGATATGCTAACTTAATGATTTAAAACCTGGAAACACGAAAAACACCGTAAAACCGGATTTACGCCGTCGTAGTAACACCGCGGGCTGTTTTGGGTTAGTTAATTAAAAACTATGATAAACTTTGATTTAAAAGTTGTTATTCTGAGAAAATGATTTTTATTATGAACATTAAACTATATCCAAAAATTATGGTTAAACTCAAAGTGGAAGTATGTTTTCTAAAATGGTCATCTAGACGTCGTTCTTTCGACTGAAATGACTACCTTTACAAAAACGACTTGTAACTTATTTTTCCGACTAGAAACCTATACTTTTTTTGTTTAGATTCATAAAATATAGTTCAATATGAAACCATAGCAATTTGATTCACTCAAAACGGATTTAAAATGAAGAAGTTATGGGTAAAACAAGATTGGATAATTTTTCTCATTTTAGCTACGTGAAAATTGGTAACAAATCTATTCCAACCATAACTTAATCAACTTGTATTATATATTATGTAATCTTGAGATACCATAGACACGTATACAATGTTTCGACCTATCATGTCGACACATCTATATATATTTCGGAACAACCATAGACACTCTATATGTGAATGTTGGAGTTAGCTATACAGGGTTGAGGTTGATTCCAAAATATATATAGTTTGAGTTGTGATCAATACTGAGATACGTATACACTGGGTCGTGGATTGATTCAAGATAATATTTATTGATTTATTTCTGTACATCTAACTGTGGACAACTAGTTGTAGGTTACTAACGAGGACAGCTGACTTAATAAACTTAAAACATCAAAATATATTAAAAGTGTTGTAAATATATTTTAAACATACTTTGATATATATGTATATATTGTTATAGGTTCGTGAATCAACCGGTGGTCAAGTTTTACTTCCCGACGAAGTAAAAATCTGTGAAAGTGAGTTATAGTCCCACTTTTAAAATCTAATATTTTTGGGATGAGAATACATGCAGGTTTTATAAATGATTTACAAAATAGACACAAGTACGTGAAACTACATTCTATGGTTGAATTATCGAAATCGAATATGCCCCTTTTTATTAAGTCTGGTAATCTAAGAATTAGGGAACAGACACCCTAATTGACGCGAATCCTAAAGATAGATCTATTGGGCCTAACAAACCCCATCCAAAGTACCGGATGCTTTAGTACTTCGAAATTTATATCATATCCGAAGGGTGTCCCGGAATGATGGGGATATTCTTATATATGCATCTTGTTATTGTCGGTTACCAGGTGTTCACCATATGAATGATTTTTATCTCTATGTATGGGATGTGTATTGAAATATGAAATCTTGTGGTCTATTGTTACGATTTGATATATATAGGTTAAACCTATAACTCACCAACATTTTTGTTGACGTTTTAAGCATGTTTATTCTCAGGTGATTATTAAGAGCTTCCGCTGTCGCATACTTAAATAAGGACAAGATTTGGAGTCCATGCTTGTATGATATTGTGTAAAAACTGCATTCAAGAAACTTATTTTGTTGTAACATATTTGTATTGTAAACCATTATGTAATGGTCGTGTGTAAACAGGATATTTTAGATTATCATTATTTGATAATCTACGTAAAGCTTTTTAAACCTTTATTGATGAAATAAAGGTTATGGTTTGTTTAAAAATGAATGCAGTCTTTGAAAAACGTCTCATATAGAGGTCAAAACCTCGCAACGAAATCAATTAATATGGAACGTTTTTAATCAATAAGAACGGGACATTTCATACAAACACTTTCATTCTTCAATTTTCTTCATCTAATTGATCTCTCTTAAGTTCTATCTTCAAGTTCTAAGTGTTCTTCATAAATTCCAAAAGTTCTAGTTTCATAAAATCTAGAATACTTCCAAGATTGCAAGTTTACTTCCAAGTTTTCTAAATCCATTCCAAGTAATCATCCAAGATCAAGAAACCTTTGTTACTCACAGTAGGTTATCTTTCTAATACAAGGTAATAATCAAATTCAAACTTTAATTCAATTTCTATAACTATAACAATCTTATTTCGAGTAGAAATCTTACTTGAAATTGTTTTCGTGTCATGATTCTGCTTCAAGAACTTTCAAGCCATCCAAGGATCCTTTGAAGCTAGATCTATTTTTCTAATTTCCAGTAGGTTTATCCAAGGAACTTGAGGTAGTAATGATGTTCATAACATCATTCGATTCATACATATAAAGCTATCTTATTCGAAGGTTTAAACTTGTAATCACTAGAACATAGTTTAGTTAATTCTAAACTTGTTCACAAATAAAAGTTAATCCTTCTAACTTGACTTTTAAAATCAACTAAACACATGTTCTATATCTATATGATATGCTAACTTAATGATTTAAAACCTGAAAACACGAAAAACACCGTAAAACCGGATTTACGCCGTCGTAGTAACACCGCGGGCTGTTTTGGGTTAGTTAATTAAAAACTATGATAAACTTTGATTTAAAAGTTGTTATTCTGGGAAAATGATTTTTATTATGAACATGAAACTATATCCAAAAATTATGGTTAAACTCAAAGTGGAAGTATGTTTTCTAAAATGGTCATCTAGACGTCGTTCTTTCGACTGAAATGACTACCTTTACAAAAATGACTTGTAACTTATTTTTCCGACTATAAACCTATACTTTTTATGTTTAGATTCATAAAATAGAGTTCAATATGAAACCATAGCAATTTGATTCACTCAAAACGGATTTAAAATGAAGAAGTTATGGGTAAAACAAGATTGGATAATTTTTCTCATTTTAGCTACGTGTAAATTGGTAACAAATCTATTCCAACCATAACTTAATCAACTTGTATTATATATTATGTAATCTTGAGATACCATAGACACGTATACAATGTTTCGACCTATCATGTCAACACATCTATATATATTTCGGAACAACCATAGACACTCTATATGTGAATGTTGGAGTTAGCTATACAGGGTTGAGGTTGATTCCAAAATATATATAGTTTGAGTTGTGATCAATACTGAGATATGTATACAATGGATCGTGGATTGATTCAAGATAATATTTATCGATTTATTTCTGTACATCTGACTGTGGACAACTAGTTGTAGGTTACTAACGAGGACAGCTGACTTAATAAACTTAAAACATCAAAATGTATTAAAAGTATTGTAAATATATTTTGAACATACTTTGATATATATGTATATATTGTTATAGGTTCGTGAATCAACCACTGGCCAAGTCTTACTTCCCGACGAAGTAAAAATCTGTGAAAGTGAGTTATAGTCCCACTTTTAAAATCTAATATTTTTGGGATGAGAATACATGCAGGTTTTATAAATGATTTACAAAATAGACACAAGTACGTGAAACTACATTCTATGGTTGAATTATCGAAATCGAATATGCCCCTTTTTATTAAGTCTGGTAATCTAAGAATTAGGGAACAGACACCCTAATTGACGCGAATCCTAAAGATAGATCTATTGGGCCTAACAAACCCCATCCAAAGTACCGGATGCTTTAGTACTTCGAATTTTATATCATATCCGAAGGGTGTCCCGGAATGATGGGGATATTCTTATATATGCATCTTGTTAATGTCAGTTACCAGGTGTTCACCATATGAATGATTTTTATCTCTATGTATGGGATGTGTATTGAAATATGAAATCTTGTGGTCTATTGTTACGATTTGATATATATAGGTTAAACCTATAACTCACCAACATTTTTGTTGACGTTTAAAGCATGTTTATTCTCAGGTGAATACTAAGAGCTTCCGCTGTTGCATACTAAAATAAGGACAAGATTTGGAGTCCATTTTTGTATGATATTGTGTAAAAACTGCATTCAAGAAACTGATTTCGATGTAACATATTTGTATTGTAAACCATTATGTAATGGTCGTGTGTAAATAGGATATTTTAGATTATCATTATTTGATAATCTACGTAAAGCTTTTTAAACCTTTATTTATGAAATAAAGGTTATGGTTTGTTTTAAAAATGAATGCAGTCTTTGAAAAACGTCTCATATAGAGGTCAAAAACTCGCAACGAAATCAATTAATATGGAACGATTTTAATCAATAAGAACGGGACATTTCAGTTGGTATCCGAGCGTTGGTCTTAGAGAACCAGAAAATTTGCATTAGTGTGTGTCTTATCGAGTTTGTTAGGATGCATTAGTGAGTCTGGACTTCGACCGTGTTTTCTTTAAAAATGATTGCTTAACATTTTTGTTGGAAACTATATATTATTAACATGTATATATTATGTGATATATTAATCTCTTAACATGTTTGATATTGTGTGATAGATTTCTACCTCTAGCACAAATCTCATTGACTCACCTAATAATAACGAAGAGTCGAATATATATTGGACTGATTCACAAGTTCCCGAAGAAGAACCGGAAGAAGAATCAAAACCGGAAGAAGAATCAGAACCGGAAGAGGAGGAACCGGAGGAGGAAATAGAACCGGTGGGGGAAATAATAAAACGGTTAAGTAAAAGAAAATCCTCAACCAACCGACCAAGGTTAATTATGGTTAATGGTGTTTCCGCCAAGGAAGCAAAATATTGGGAGGATTACCAATTCTCCGATGAATCGGATTCCAACGAGAATTCCGATGATGTTATAGAAATTACCCCAACTGAATTTAAAAAAAGCAAAAGAAAATAATAAGGGAAAGGGCATAAAAATAGAGAAATCTAATTCCAACCCCGATGAACTTTATATGTATCGTCAACCCGCGAAGCCCTTAAGTTGTAACAATGACCCGGGAACCTCTAAACCACCAGGTTTTTCTAAACCGTTGTGGAAAATGACAGCTCGTATTAGGGGAACATCATATATCCCTTGAAACTTGGCAAAACGAACCAAAACCGAAGAAGAAGAAACGAGCGAGTTGGAATAAGATAGTTGTATTCGTGTGGTGTAATATATGTAATATAGTGTGCTTATGCTTTATGATATATGTAAAAATTGCTTGTATTAATAAGTATTTTTTTTTTATGAATCTAACTCTTGTCTATTTTTACAGTATAAAAACACAAAATGGATAGACAACCCAATATTTTAAGAGACCTACCCGGAGACATGATTGATGAAATCTTGTCTAGAGTCGGTCAGAATTCTTCGGCACAACTATTTACGGCGAAATCAGTTTGTAAGACATTCGAAGAACGTTCCAAGAATGTCTTGGTTTATAAGAGACTTTCGTTTGAAAGATGGGGGATATCACATTGGGAAACCCATAAGTTACGATGTGTTTACATTGACGCATATATTGCGGGGAACCCAAATGCTATTTTACGCAACGGGTTAAGAAATTATTTTGACTCAATGTATCCGAATATAGGACTTCATGATTTAGAAAAAGCGGCTAACATGCAACATAAAGAAGCATGCTATGCTTACGGGTTAGTAATGTTCGCTTCTCACCAGAGTGAGAAAAAGAACATCAGGCTACAGCTATTAAACAAAACATTCCCACAAGTGACGGAGTCGGTAATTGGGGTAAGAAATGAGGTTTTTAGGTTATCACGAGACTGTTGGTCATTACGTAACCCTCGTCCCTTTGACGACGTTACAACACGCTGTCTTATCAACGACCATAACGGTTATGTTCCACAAGACCAAGGATGGGAAGTAGTCCTAGTAAAACTAGAATGCATGACTTGTTTCTGGACGTATGAATTATGTGTCTTTATTGCCTTTGCTGAACGACTTGTGTACTAGCTAGAATTATCTTCACAACCATCTTGTATCAAATTTATTGTGTGCTATATTTCATGCTATATGTAAAATAACCGGTATTGTAAGTTTGTAAAATATTGTGTAAAAGTTTGAACGCGAAATATTATTATAATCAGTTTTTCATATAGAATTGTAGTTGTTGAATTGTATATTAGCTACTAAGTATGAACTTAACGGGTAGGTACTACCCGAATTTAAACTTATAAAATGCTAATATGAAGAAAAAGCTTTTATAAATAAGTTCATATTACGCTACGAAATACTATTGACTACTCTTGATATTCTATATGATTAACTCGTTTCATTTGACTATTTTGAAGGAAATGGCACCGACTACTAGACACACCTTGAATATGAGCGAAGAGGAATTTCGTGCCTTTCTTGCTTCAAACATAGCCGCAGTACAGGCTGCGCTACATACCAACAATAACCTTGGATCAAGCAGTACAGGAAATCGTGTAGGATGCACCTATAAAGAATTCACTGCCTGCAAACCTTTGGAATTTGATGGAATCGAAGGATCGATCGGATTGAAACGGTGGACCGAGAAGGTCGAATCAGTGTTTGCCATAAGTAAGTGTACTGAAGAGGACAAAGTGAAGTACGCTACGCATACCTTCACAGGTTCTGCGTTAACATGGTGGAATACCTATCTAGAGCAAGTGGGACAAGATGATGCGTAAGCACTACCGTGGTCAGCATTCAAGCACTTGATGAACGAGAAGTATCGTCCCAGAACCGAGGTCAATAAGCTCAAGACAGAACTTAGAGGGTTACGAACCCAAGGATTTGATATTACCACGTACGAAAGACGATTCACAGAATTGTGCCTATTGTGTCCGGGAGCGTTCGAAGATGAGGAAGAGAAGATCGACGCGTTTGTGAAAGGATTACCGGAAAGAATCCAAGAAGATATAAGTTCACACGAGCCCGCCTCAATACAACAGGCATGTAGAATGGCTCACAAACTAGTGAACCAGATTGAGGAAAGAATTAAAGAACAGATGGCTGAAGAGGCCAATGTGAAGCAAGTCAAAAGAAAGTGGGAGGAAAACGGTGATAAGAATCACCAATACAACAACAGCAATTACAACAATAATCGCAACAACTATCCCAATAATCGCAACATCAATCGCAACTACAACAAACGGCCCAACAACAACAACAACAACAACAACAACTATAACAATCATCCCAACAACAATAACAATCGCAACAACAACAACAATCAGAAGCAGCTATACCAAAGGTGTGAAAAGTATCACTCGGGGTTCTGCACCAAATTTTGCAACAAGTGTAAAAGAAAAGGTCATAGCGCGGCGAAGTGTGAGGTCTACGGACCAGGGATTAACAGAACGAAAGGAACAAATGGTGTCGGAACGAGTAATGGCGGAGCAAGTAGTGTCGGAGCAAGTTATGCCAATGTAGTTTGTTATAAATGTGGAAAATCGGGCCACATTATTAGAAATTGCCCGAACCAGGAGAACACGAATGGACAAGGCCGCGGAAGAGTTTTCAATATTAATGCGACAGAGGCACAGGAAGACCCGGAGCTTGTTACGGGTACGTTTCTTATTGACAATAAATCTGATTACGTTTTATTTGATTCGGGTGCGGATAGAAGCTATATGAGTAGAGATTTTTGTGCTAAATTAAGTTATCCATTGACGTCGTTGGATAGTAAATTTTTACTCGAATTAGCAAATGGTAAATTAATTTCAGCAGATAATATATGTCGGAATCGAGAAATTAAACTGGTTAGCGAAACATTTAAGATTGACTTGATACCAGTAGAGTTAGGGAGTTTTGATGTGATAATCGGTATGGACTGGTTGAAAGAAGTGAAAGCAGAGATCGTTTGTTACAAAAATGTAATTCGCATTATACGAGAAAAAGGAAAACCCTTAATGGTGTACGGAGAAAAGAGCAACACGAAGCTACATCTTATTAGTAATTTGAAGGCACAAAAACTAATAAGAAAAGGTTGCTATGTTATTCTAGCACACGTCGAGAAAGTACAAACTGAAGAAAAAGTACAAACTGAAGAAAAGAGCATCAATGATGTTCCCGTCGCAAAAGAATTTCCTGATGTATTTCCGAAAGAATTACCGGGACTACCTCCACATCGATCTGTTGAATTTCAAATAGATCTTGTACCAGGAGCTGCACCAATAGCTCGTGCTCCTTATAGACTCGCACCCAGCGAGATGAAAGAACTGTAAAGCCAACTGCAAGAACTATTAGAACGTGGTTTCATTCGACTAAGCACATCACCATGGGGAGCTCCTATTTTGTTTGTCAAGAAGAAAGATGGTACATTCAGGTTGTATATCGACTACCGAGAGTTGAACAAACTTACCATCAAGAACAGCTACCCACTACCGAGAATCGACGACTTATTTGATCAACTACAAGGCTCGTCTGTTTATTCAAAGATTGACTTACGTTCCGGGTATCATCAAATGCGGGTGAAAGAACATGATATTCCAAAGACTGCTTTCAGAACACATTACGGTCATTACGAGTTTATGGTCATGCCGATTGGTTTAACTAATGCACCAGCTGTGTTCATGGACCTTATGAACTGAGTGTGTGGACCATACCTTGACAAGTTTGTCATTGTTTTCATTGATGACATACTTATTTACTCAAAGAATGGCCAAGAACACGGAGAACATTTGAGAAAGGTGTTAGAAGTATTGAGGAAGGAAGAATTGTACGCTAAGTTTTTAAAGTGTGCATTTTGGTTTGAAGAAGTTCAATTCCTCGGTCACATAGTGAACAAAGAAGGTATTAAAGTGGATCCGGCAAAGATAGAAACTGTTGAAAAGTGGGAAACCCCGAAAACTCCGAAACACATACGCCAGTTTTTAGGACTAGCTGGTTCTGTCTTTTCCAGAATAGCAAAACCCTTGACTGCATTAACGCATAAAGGGAAGAAATTTGAATGGAAGGATGAACAAGAGAAAGCGTTTCAGTTATTGAAGAAAAAGCTAACTACGGCACCTATATTGTCATTGCCTGAAGGGAATGATGATTTTGTGATTTATTGTGACACATCAAAGCAAGGTCTCGGTTGTGTATTAATGCAACGAACGAAGGTGATTGCTTATGCTTCTAGACAATTGAAGATTCACGAACAAAATTATACGATGCATGATTTGGAATTAGGCGCGGTTGTTTTTGCATTAAAGACTTGGAGGCACTACTTATATGGGGTCAAAAGTATTATATATACCGACCACAAAAGTCTTCAACACATATTTAATCAGAAACAACTGAATATGAGGCAGCGTATGAAATGTCCCGTTCTTATTGATTAAAAACGTTCCATATTAATTGATTTCGTTGCGAGGTTTTGACCTCTATATGAGACGTTTTTCAAAGACTGCATTCATTTTTAAACAAACCATAACCTTTATTTCATCAATAAAGGTTTAAAAAGCTTTACTAAGATTATCAAATAATGATAATCTAATATATCCTGTTTACACACGACCATTACATAATGGTTTACAATACAAATATGTTACAGCAAAATAAGTTTCTTGAATGCAGTTTTTACACAATATCATACAAGCATGGACTCCAAATCTTGTCCTTATTTAAGTATGCGACAGCGGAAGCTCTTAATAATCACCTGAGAATAAACATGCTTAAAACGTCAACAAAAATGTTGGTGAGTTATAGGTTTAACCTATATATATCAAATCGTAACAATAGACCACAAGATTTCATATTTCAATACACATCCCATACATAGAGATAAAAATCATTCATATGGTGAACACCTGGTAACCGACAATAACAAGATGCATATATAAGAATATCCCCATCATTCCGGGACACCCTTCGGATATGATATAAATTTCGAAGTACTAAAGCATCCGGTACTTTGGATGGGGTTTGTTAGGCCCAATAGATCTATCTTTAGGATTCGCGTCAATTAGGGTGTCTGTTCCCTAATTCTTAGATTACCAGACTTAATAAAAAGGGGCATATTCGATTTCGATAATTCAACCATAGAATGTAGTTTCACGTACTTGTGTCTATTTTGTAAATCATTTATAAAACCTGCATGTATTCTCATCCCAAAAATATTAGATTTTAAAAGTGGGACTATAACTCACTTTCACAGATTTTTACT
Organism: Rutidosis leptorrhynchoides; assembly: GCF_046630445.1. Classification (NCBI taxonomy): domain Eukaryota; kingdom Viridiplantae; phylum Streptophyta; class Magnoliopsida; order Asterales; family Asteraceae; genus Rutidosis; species Rutidosis leptorrhynchoides. The sequence goes on along the minus strand of NC_092342.1, from coordinate 180,373,587 downwards.
TCGTCGGGAAGTAAGACTTGGCCACTGGTTGATTCACGAACCTATAACAATATATACATATATATCAAAGTATGTTCAAAATATATTTACAACACTTTTAATATATTTTGATGTTTTAAGTTTATTAAGTCAGCGGTCCTCGTTAGTAACCTACAACTAGTTGTCCACAGTTAGATGTACAAAAATAAATCGATAAATATTATCTTGAATCAATCCACGACTGTAACGACCCGGAAATTTCCGACCAAATTTAAACTCTAATCTCTTTATGTTTCCGACACGATAAGCAAAATCTGTAATGTTGAGTTTCGAAAGCTTTGGAATTTAATTCATGTAATCAATTACCTTTTTGACTGTGCCTGACGATTCACGAATCATTGTGTGTAAATAAATATATAAATAGAAATATTAACTAAATATGTAATCTAAAGATATGAAATTGATATATAAATTGATTTCATATTATTTCGAAATTTCTATTAATAATTTTATTATAGTTATTATTAATACCTTATTATTAATATTAAAATTTAGGGTTTATAGTTAAACAAATATCAACATTATGAACATTATAAACTTAAATAAAATTTGATATATCTAATTTGTTATATTATTATTATCACTAATATGTTTATTATCATTTTTAATAACATTATTAATATTTAACATTAATATTAACATAATGAAAATAAAATTATAAATAGATATTATATAAATAAATATATATGCATAAACTATTACATACAGATATATATTAAAAATCAGTATTTATATTATAAAGATAATTATTATTAGTATCTTAATTATTTCTAATATGTATCTTAATTATTTCTAATATGATTAATAATTGTATTATTATTAATATATATAATATAATTAGTAAGAAAATTAAAAACAAATTATAAAAACATATATACACACACTATAATTACGAATACAGATGTGTTTCAAATGGATCCAATGTCTGATTTTTTTTTTATTCTTCTTTTGTTTGTTCTGTGTGTCCGTGACTAAACCGAATCTCACAGCTTCTTTATAAATAAAACTGTTAATGATTTATGAGGCACTCTTTGACTTATCTGTTTCAATTACTTGTACGTTCCTTAAAATGGGTAAAATATCAGAAAACTGATGAAGGTATACTCGTGAACCCCTGTTCGTGTTTATTTTTTTTTTTTTTTTTTTTTTTACCTTGAATTTAAGTTCGATTTAAAAAAAAATTCTTTATTGAAGTCAGGTTAAGAATCTTACGTTTAAACTATTTGTAAAACCTTAAGTCTCAATTCTTCAAAACGAATTTCAATTTCGGAATCAAAGTTTTATGTTTCAAAAGTAAACCGAGTGTTTTAGGATTAAATTGGAGTTATAGGTGTTGTTCCAATTGAAATTAATGATTCATAAAGCTTCCATGATCCTTTTGCAACATATTTTGTGTTATGAATATTGTCTAAAACGATTTGGAATTTAAAATCTGAATCCGAGTTGTTTGTGTTCTTCGCGAACCACAGAACCTGTTTTTAAAACATTTTTTTTTCTTTCTGTGTTCTATTAATTCCAATTCGTTTATAATCAAGTCGTATCTGTTTTGTTTACAAAGTTTTAAACATTTAATTTGGTTGTGGTATTGATGCTGGGTCGATTTGAATATGAGGAAGATGAAGCTATGACAGATAAGATTTAACGGTTAAATAAAAATGGATTCGGTATTAATACAGAAAACGGGCGATAGCCCAGATGGTTTAAGAGGGTGATGGGGGTTCGGGAGGTCGGGGGTTCGAGTCCCTAATGGAGTTTTTTTTTCAAAAACAGCTTGACATTAAAGGTAGTTCTTAATTTTATCATTTCCTTTATTATCAATATATTATTATTATTAATATTATTATTAGAATTATAACTAGAATTATAACTATTAATATTATAATTGATGCTGATAAGAGTGTTAATTATCAAATATTATTATTATTATAAATATAGTTACAATTATAAGTATTATTGTTATTATAGTTAAGATAATCAATAACATTACTATAATAATGTAATTACATATTATTATCATTAAAATGAATATTATCATAACTATAATTATTATTAAAATTATTACCGTAGATATTAAGATTATTATTACTTTTACTACTAATACTATTATGAATGTTATTATTAGTATTATCATTATCATTATTGTCATTACAAATATTATCTTCGCATTTACTGTTTTAACAAACAAATGATATATATATATATATAAATGAAAATGTATCTAGTACATATAACATAACAAAAATTTATACTTTTATTTATTAAAAATATATATATAATGAAATATATAAATTGTTGATATAAAAGTATATCACTAATAATATATATATATATTTGTTTAATTTCAATTACGTGTGTTAATATATATATCCAAATGATATAGGTTCGTGAATCCGAGGCCAACCTTATACGTGTTCAATGATGTTATATGTATTTTTACTACAAAATACAGTATGGTGAGTATATAGTCCCTTTTAAACTCTAAATATATTTTGGGCTGAGAATACATGCGCTATTTTTTATAAATGATTTACGTTATGGACACAAGTGACTAAAATTACGTTCTACATGGGTTTGAATCAAAAATCCCCTAGCTTGGTAACTTTAACTATTGGTTTATGAACTGGTAGGCGCGAATCCTAAAGATAGATCTATCGGGTTTTACACCCCCACCCAGATGTTGTTCTAGTAAACTAGAAGAACGGGTGTTTAGTACTTCGAGGTTAACGGAACGCACTTGATTCGGTGCACATATTATTATAACTCAGGGGTACACACTCTCGTTAAGGCTAGTTACCGGGTGCCCACTACTTAGAATGCTTTTCATACACTTGCGAGTGTATTATGTTTAATCATATGAAATCTTGTGGTCCATAGTTATAACGCTGTTAGCATCAAACCTATATCTCACCAACTTTATGTTGACGTTTTAAAGCATGTTATTCTCAGGTACGAATTAAGTCTTCCGCTGTGCATTTGCTCATATTAAGGACATTACTTGGAGTCGATCGTCGCAATGGAACCAAATGTTGATGACTTCGTTCAGGTGGATAAGGACGGGTCTTTACAGTTGGTATCAGAGCGTTGGTCTTAGTGAACCAGGTCTTGCATTAGTGTGTCTAACTGGTAGTTGTTAGGATACATTAGTGAGTCTGGACTTTGACCGTGTCTGCCTGTCAAAAGTTTTGCTTATCATATCTAGTCGGAAATCATCTGCTTATCATCCTTAGGGAATTGCCTACTTATCAATCTTAAGTCTAGACACGTCTTATTGCATTTAGTGCATTGATAGTGTATAGACTAGAATTCATATCTTAGCGCATCTGTAGACTTGCCTGATGTATGCCGTAGGTGCTTCTGTAGTCTACGAAATCTTTGGTATTATAGATATTCTATATAGCTAGAATATCATCCGATATCCGAAAATCATTTCACATCGACGATCCCTTCCATCCACCAAACTGCTCGTTTGACGATGAACCTGAAAGCACTTACCGACGAACCTGTTCGAGAAACCATTTCTTTTCTCCTTTTTACGGATATCTCATCATAATTATATACCATCTCATATTCCGAATTTTATACATCCGCTCGCTTCAATCGCCAATCAATCCGGTGTACAAGTATAAGTTAATAAACTTCGCGTTTGTGTGACAGCAATGGAAAATATGGTGTGACGGTTACAAACACCAGCAGCAGCCACAGTCGCGTCATAAACCTCAACGTCATAAACTATACCATGAGTATAGTCACCGTTCTACGTATCGTTCCATCTACTAAATTTTCGTTCGACATCGATTACCTTCGCCTTACGTCCTACCTCATTTACTTCCGTTTAACATGACAACTACGTAATCTCTAATGTTCAGAGATCATGAAATCAAGTGCCAACAGTAAATCAAATGAGTATAATATTTTCTTTACTCATTAAATCCATAATTACATCCGATGAAAATATATATGCAAGTATATTTTCATAAAGATTGTAATTAAAAATTTCTTTCGTACAAACTGTTAATGATGAAAATATTTTAACGGGTGGGTAGCACCCGAGGAATATTTAGAATTCACATTAATAAGTACACTGTACATTCTTTGAATCTGATTCAACGGTCATCTATTATTTTACTCGCAACCACCGGTATTCGTATCCGCTCATCCCAGAATAACCATTCTCATTTCATATTCGGATTTTGACTTATCAGAATCCAACAAGTGGCATAATGAAGAAAACATTGGATATATTAAAATTGTTAGAAACACACGATTTAACTAATTGAAAATCTATTAAGGATTTCACGCTAACTGTTCCGGCTAACTGTTCCCAGCTAACTGATTAACATTTAATTTATCGCAATTTATATTCTCGCAATTTACATTCTCGCAATTTACATTTCCGCAATTTACATTCCCGCAATTTTAATTTCCGCACTGTACTACTGTCGGGACACATGTACGCAACACGTCGGATTAATTCTGAGACAACACCGGTGCATGGGTCATGATATACATTTATTTATTTTACGCACTTTATATAACGGGACACGTATACAAGGTTTCGATTTATCATATCGACCCATCTATATATATAGTTTGAGTTGTGATCAATACCGAGACCGGTACACGGGTCACGATATGTATTATTTAATTCGAATATTATAATATATATATATTATTTAACTATTGTATTATTGGACAATCGAACTAACAGACTGCTAACTATGGACAAGTAAAATGAATTAAAATATAGAATATAACATATGAAACTAAACAATTCTTCAAGTTTGCCACTTGATTTTATCTCAAACCTCATTCGTATCTTGACGATTACAATTCGTATTCAAATCCTTTCATGATTCTTGAAAACATTTCGATCGAGAAGTCGAAACCGCCGCGCCTCGTCTACCGAAGCAAAGATTTATACGCCGGAAAACTCTCGAAACCAAATTCATAAGTTTAACACATACTGTGTTGAATCCTCCGTCATTCATTAGCAAAACAACCCTACAATTCCTTTTCAAGAAGCTAATTTTGTCACAGCTCCACTTCGGCTTCTCAGTAAGACTACTCCTACTATAATCTCGAAATCTATACCTTGTTCTTTCGCCGTTACCACCGAAGAATCTTTTATAATTCACAATGTTATCAGCAGATGTACCAGCAGCTTGACATTCCTAGGACGGAATCCGCAAGTCGTATTTTGAAAATCTTGCAGAATTTCTTCATCTATACTTATGATATTATCTCTAAGAACTTCATACCCCGAATGTGAAGTTTCTGAAGAACGTCTTGAACTATGAAGTAGTTCTTGAAATACCGACGAAGCAACATGTTGTAAGACAGTCATAATGACCAAAACTTGATGATAAAAAGAGGAAGTGTTAGGAATGCTCGATAGAAAATTTGGTACTGAAAACCGGATTGAGCAAATCGTGAAGGAGACTCTGAACAAATTACAAGGACTAAACTTGTACATAAAAGAATCATGACAATTCCATAGCAAACACCTTGCTTCCGAATCTAAACCCTTACGGGTCAATCTTCATCATCATCCTTCGACATTAGAAATTCTAAAACATTATCATATCATTCATTATAAATATCCTCAATATTTCTGAAGATGTTTTCGAAGCTATCCTTATTTGAAATCATTCATTCCTCCGTAATATCTACGTTACAACGTAAAAGAAACTGTGTTAGTTTCTAAATTCTGAAACCTTCAGGTTAAAATAAGAATGTTCTGAAGCAGTGTTGAGAACTGATGCATAAATTAGTATAATATAATGAAACTTGATCAACTTCATTATATTACATTAAGATATGATAAGTTTTTAATGAAATGTGATGATTCACAGTACCATCCTCATGTGCCATGTTACGCGGCTCTTACATTCTATACAATCTTCAAACATATTAGAACGTATCACCCTGATAGTTCTAATTTCCCAAAATATTCTGGTAATTTTTACTAATCAAAATCATACCATTACCATTTCTTTCTAAGAGCAATATCTATGTTCATTCTGAATCTCATACCTACGAAATTCGGATCATTATTCGCTTGGTTCGAGGACGGGAAGATATAAAACCTAACCACAACCTTGAAACTACAAACCGTGCATATCAATACGTATGGCAACGTAAAGGCACGGGAGAATTAAAGACATTATAATTCCAAGGAAAGGATAAAAGAAAATAGATTCTTCTGGTGATAGATGAAAAAGAAGAATGAAAGATATGAAAGTTAGAAATATAACAAGGATTAGAATGGGATGGAGCATTTTTAGTGAATGTCTTAAAGTAGAAACTAAAGAGAAAGAATAGAAGGTGTGGGCAGTAAGGAAAAGAAGGAGGTAAATTTATAGTGAGATGTTCGACAAAGAAATCAAAACAGATTGCTGCGTTAAATCAAAGAAGATCCTGATCGCCGCAAAGCCAAATCTTATTACATAAGATTTTTCTCGAAACCCTTAAATTCCGGAAATCAATCATAATCATGTCATCGGTTACAACAATTCTATATTTACTCATTTCACTCCCTTTTAGCTTCGCTAGTACGCTTCACATAATCGAAATGTTTTATCTATATCTAATAATGATAAAACTTTGTTATCACTACATATTCGTCATGAAAGCATTCCTATTGTTATCCATAACGACCTCTAACAAATTTCGGGACGAAATTTCTTTAACGGGTGGGTACTGTAACGACCCGGAAATTTCCGACCAAATTTAAACTCTAATCTCTTTATGTTTCCGACACGATAAGCAAAATCTGTAATGTTGAGTTTCGAAAGCTTTGGAATTTAATTCATGTAATCAATTACCTTTTTGACTGTGCCTGACGATTCACGAATCATTGTGTGTAAATAAATATATAAATAGAAATATTAACTAAATATGTAATCTAAAGATATGAAATTGATATATAAATTGATTTCATATTATTTCGAAATTTCTATTAATAATTTTATTATAGTTATTATTAATACCTTATTATTAATATTAAAATTTAGGGTTTATAGTTAAACAAATATCAACATTATGAACATTATAAACTTAAATAAAATTTGATATATCTAATTTGTTATATTATTATTATCACTAATATGTTTATTATCATTTTTAATAACATTATTAATATTTAACATTAATATTAACATAATGAAAATAAAATTATAAATAGATATTATATAAATAAATATATATGCATAAACTATTACATACAGATATATATTAAAAATCAGTATTTATATTATAAAGATAATTATTATTAGTATCTTAATTATTTCTAATATGTATCTTAATTATTTCTAATATGATTAATAATTGTATTATTATTAATATATATAATATAATTAGTAAGAAAATTAAAAACAAATTATAAAAACATATATACACACACTATAATTACGAATACAGATGTGTTTCAAATGGATCCAATGTCTGATTTTTTTTTTATTCTTCTTTTGTTTGTTCTGTGTGTCCGTGACTAAACCGAATCTCACAGCTTCTTTATAAATAAAACTGTTAATGATTTATGAGGCACTCTTTGACTTATCTGTTTCAATTACTTGTACGTTCCTTAAAATGGGTAAAATATCAGAAAACTGATGAAGGTATACTCGTGAACCCCTGTTCGTGTTTATTTTTTTTTTTTTTTTTTTTTTTACCTTGAATTTAAGTTCGATTTAAAAAAAAATTCTTTATTGAAGTCAGGTTAAGAATCTTACGTTTAAACTATTTGTAAAACCTTAAGTCTCAATTCTTCAAAACGAATTTCAATTTCGGAATCAAAGTTTTATGTTTCAAAAGTAAACCGAGTGTTTTAGGATTAAATTGGAGTTATAGGTGTTGTTCCAATTGAAATTAATGATTCATAAAGCTTCCATGATCCTTTTGCAACATATTTTGTGTTATGAATATTGTCTAAAACGATTTGGAATTTAAAATCTGAATCCGAGTTGTTTGTGTTCTTCGCGAACCACAGAACCTGTTTTTAAAACATTTTTTTTTCTTTCTGTGTTCTATTAATTCCAATTCGTTTATAATCAAGTCGTATCTGTTTTGTTTACAAAGTTTTAAACATTTAATTTGGTTGTGGTATTGATGCTGGGTCGATTTGAATATGAGGAAGATGAAGCTATGACAGATAAGATTTAACGGTTAAATAAAAATGGATTCGGTATTAATACAGAAAACGGGCGATAGCCCAGATGGTTTAAGAGGGTGATGGGGGTTCGGGAGGTCGGGGGTTCGAGTCCCTAATGGAGTTTTTTTTTCAAAAACAGCTTGACATTAAAGGTAGTTCTTAATTTTATCATTTCCTTTATTATCAATATATTATTATTATTAATATTATTATTAGAATTATAACTAGAATTATAACTATTAATATTATAATTGATGCTGATAAGAGTGTTAATTATCAAATATTATTATTATTATAAATATAGTTACAATTATAAGTATTATTGTTATTATAGTTAAGATAATCAATAACATTACTATAATAATGTAATTACATATTATTATCATTAAAATGAATATTATCATAACTATAATTATTATTAAAATTATTACCGTAGATATTAAGATTATTATTACTTTTACTACTAATACTATTATGAATGTTATTATTAGTATTATCATTATCATTATTGTCATTACAAATATTATCTTCGCATTTACTGTTTTAACAAACAAATGATATATATATATATATAAATGAAAATGTATCTAGTACATATAACATAACAAAAATTTATACTTTTATTTATTAAAAATATATATATAATGAAATATATAAATTGTTGATATAAAAGTATATCACTAATAATATATATATATATTTGTTTAATTTCAATTACGTGTGTTAATATATATATCCAAATGATATAGGTTCGTGAATCCGAGGCCAACCTTATACGTGTTCAATGATGTTATATGTATTTTTACTACAAAATACAGTATGGTGAGTATATAGTCCCTTTTAAACTCTAAATATATTTTGGGCTGAGAATACATGCGCTATTTTTTATAAATGATTTACGTTATGGACACAAGTGACTAAAATTACGTTCTACATGGGTTTGAATCAAAAATCCCCTAGCTTGGTAACTTTAACTATTGGTTTATGAACTGGTAGGCGCGAATCCTAAAGATAGATCTATCGGGTTTTACACCCCCACCCAGATGTTGTTCTAGTAAACTAGAAGAACGGGTGTTTAGTACTTCGAGGTTAACGGAACGCACTTGATTCGGTGCACATATTATTATAACTCAGGGGTACACACTCTCGTTAAGGCTAGTTACCGGGTGCCCACTACTTAGAATGCTTTTCATACACTTGCGAGTGTATTATGTTTAATCATATGAAATCTTGTGGTCCATAGTTATAACGCTGTTAGCATCAAACCTATATCTCACCAACTTTATGTTGACGTTTTAAAGCATGTTATTCTCAGGTACGAATTAAGTCTTCCGCTGTGCATTTGCTCATATTAAGGACATTACTTGGAGTCGATCGTCGCAATGGAACCAAATGTTGATGACTTCGTTCAGGTGGATAAGGACGGGTCTTTACAACGACCCAGTGTATACGTATCTCAGTATTGATCACAACTCAAACTATATATATTTTGGAATCAACCTCAACCCTGTATAGCTAACTCCAACATTCACATATAGAGTGTCTATGGTTGTTCCGAAATATATATAGATGTGTCGACATGATAGGTCGAAACATTGTATACGTGTCTATGGTATCTCAAGATTACATAATATATAATACAAGTTGATTAAGTTATGGTTGGAATAGATTTGTTACCAATTTTCACGTAGCTAAAATGAGAAAAATTATCCAATCTTGTTTTACCCATAACTTCTTCATTTTAAATCCGTTTTGAGTGAATCAAATTGCTATGGTTTCATATTGAACTCTATTTTATGAATCTAAACAAAAAAAGTATAGGTTTCTAGTCGGAAAAATAAGTTACAAGTCGTTTTTGTAAAGGTAGTCATTTCAGTCGAAAGAACGACGTCTAGATGACCATTTTAGAAAACATACTTCCACTTTGAGTTTAACCATAATTTTTGGATATAGTTTCATGTTCATAATAAAAATCCTTTTCTCAGAATAACAACTTTTAAATCAAAGTTTATCATAGTTTTTAATTAACTAACCCAAAACAGCCCGCGGTGTTACTACGACGGCGTAAATCCGGTTTTACGGTGTTTTTCGTGTTTCCAGGTTTTAAATCATTAAGTTAGCATATCATATAGATATAGAACATGTGTTTAGTTGATTTTAAAAGTCAAGTTAAAAGGATTAACTTTTGTTTGCGAACAAGTTTAGAATTAACTAAACTATGTTCTAGTGATTACAAGTTTAAACCTTCGAATAAGATAGCTTTATATGTATGAATCGAATGATGTTATGAACATCATTACTACCTTAAGTTCCTTGGATGAACCTACTGGAAAAGAGAAAAATGGATCTAGCTTCAATGGATCCTTGGATGGCTCAAAGTTCTTGAAGCAAAATCATGACACGAAAACAAGTTCAAGTAAGATCATCACTTGAAATAAGATTGTTATAGTTATAGAAATTGAACCAAAGTTTGAATATGATTATTACCTTGTATTAGAATGATAACCTACTGTAAGAAAAAAAGATTTCTTGAGGTTGGATGATCACCTTACAAGATTGGAAGTGAGCTAGCAAACTTGAAAGTATTCTTGATTTTATGAAACTAGAACTTTTGGAATTTATGAAGAACACTTAGAACTTGAAGATAGAACTTGAGAGAGTTCAATTAGATGAAGAAAATTGAAGAATGAAAGTGTTTGTAGGTGTTTTTGGTCGTTGGTGTATGGATTAGATATAAAGGATATGTAATTTTGTTTTCATGTAAATAAGTCATGAATGATTACTCATATTTTTGTAATCTTATGAGATATTTCATGCTAGTTGCCAAATGATGGTTCCCACATGTGTTAGGTGACTCACATGGGCTGCTAAGAGCTGATCATTGGAGTGTATATACCAATAGTACATACATCTAAAAGCTGTGTATTGTACGAGTACGAATACGGGTGCATACGAGTAGAATTGTTGATGAAACTGAACGAGAATGTAATTGTAAGCATTTTTGTTAAGTAGAAGTATTTTGATAAGTGTATTGAAGTCTTTCAAAAGTGTATAAATACATATTAAAACACTACATGTATATACATTTTAACTGAGTCGTTAAGTCATCGTTAGTCGTTACATGTAAGTGTTGTTTTGAAACCTTTAGGTTAACGATCTTGTTAAATGTTGTTAACCCAATGTTTATAATAACAAAAGAGATTTTAAATTATTATATTATCATGATATTATGATGTACGAATATCTCTTAATATGATATATATACATTAAATGTCGTTACAACGATAAACGTTACATATATGTCTCGTTTCAAAATCGTTAAGTTAGTAGTCTTGTTTTTACATATGTAGTTCATTGTTAATATAATTAATGATATGTTTACTTATCATAATATCATGTTAACTATATATATAACCATATATATGTCATCATATAGTTTTTTTACAAGTTTTAACGTTCGTGAATCACCGGTCAACTTGGGTGGTCAATTGTCTATATGAAACCTATTTCAATTAATCAAGTCTTAACAAGTTTGATTGCTTAACATGTTGGAAACATTTAATCATGTAAACATCAATCTCAATTAATATATATAAACATGGAAAAGTTCGGGTCACTACAGTACCTACCCGTTAAATAAATTTCGTCCCGAAATTTTAAGCTGTTGAAGGTGTTGACGAATCTTCTGGAAATAGATGCGGGTATTTCTTCTTCATCTGATCTTCACGCTCCCAGGTGAACTCGGGTCCTCTACGAGCATTCCATCGAACCTTAACAATTGGTATCTTGTTTTGCTTAAGTCTTTTAACCTCACGATCCATTATTTCGACGGGTTCTTCGATGAATTGGAGTTTTTCGTTGATTTGGATTTCATCTAACGGAATAGTGAGATCTTCTTTAGCAAAACATTTCTTCAAATTCGAGACGTGGAAAGTGTTATGTACAGCCGCGAGTTGTTGAGGTAACTCAAGTCGGTAAGCTACTGGTCCGACACGATCAATAATCTTGAATGGTCCAATATACCTTGGATTTAATTTCCCTCGTTTACCAAATCGAACAACGCCTTTCCAAGGTGAAACTTTAAGCATGACCATCTCTCCAATTTCAAATTCTATATCTTTTCTTTTAATGTCAGCGTAGCTCTTTTGTCGACTTTGGGCGGTTTTCAACCGTTGTTGAATTTGGATGATCTTCTCGGTAGTTTCTTGTATAATCTCCGGACCCGTAATCTGTCTATCCCCCACCTCACTCCAACAAATCGGAGACCTGCACTTTCTACCATAAAGTGCTTCAAACGGCGCCATCTCAATGCTTGAATGGTAGCTGTTGTTGTAGGAAAATTCTGCTAACGGTAGATGTCGATCCCAACTGTTTCCGAAATCAATAACACATGCTCGTAGCATGTCTTCAAGCGTTTGTATCGTCCTTTCGCTCTGCCCATCAGTTTGTGGATGATAGGCAGTACTCATGTCTAGACGAGTTCCTAATGCTTGCTGTAATGTCTGCCAGAATCTTGAAATAAATCTGCCATCCCTATCAGAGATAATAGAGATTGGTATTCCATGTCTGGAGACGACTTCCTTCAAATACAGTCGTGCTAACTTCTCCATCTTGTCATCTTCTCTTATTGGTAGGAAGTGTGCTGATTTGGTGATACGATCAACTATTACCCAAATAGTATCAAAACCACTTGCAGTCCTTGGCAATTTAGTGATGAAATCCATGGTAATGTTTTCCCATTTCCATTCCGGGATTTCGGGTTGTTGAAGTAGACCTGATGGTTTCTGATGCTCAGCTTTGACCTTAGAACACGTCAAACATTCTCCTACGTATTTAGCAACATCGGCTTTCATACCCGGCCACCAAAAATGTTTCTTGAGATCCTTGTACATCTTCCCCGTTCCAGGATGTATTGAGTATCTGGTTTTATGAGCTTCTCTAAGTACCATTTCTCTCATATCTCCAAATTTTGGTACCCAAATCCTTTCAGCCCTATACCGGGTTCCGTCTTCCCGAATATTAAGATGTTTCTCCGATCCTTTGGGTATTTCATCCTTTAAATTTCCCTCTTTTAAAACTCCTTGTTGCGCCTCCTTTATTTGAGTAGTAATGTTATTATGAATCATTATATTCATAGATTTTACTCGAATGGGTTCTCTATCCTTCCTGCTCAAGGCATCGGCTACCACATTTGCCTTCCCCGGGTGGTAACGAATCTCAAAATCGTAATCATTCAATAATTCAATCCACCTACGCTGCCTCATATTCAGTTGTTTCTGATTAAATATGTGTTGAAGACTTTTGTGGTCGGTATATATAATACTTTTGACCCCATATAAGTAGTGCCTCCAAGTCTTTAATGCAAAAACAACCGCGCCTAATTCCAAATCATGCGTCGTATAATTTTGTTCGTGAATCTTCAATTGTCTAGACGCATAAGCAATCACCTTCATTCGCTGCATTAATACACAACCGAGACCTTGCTTTGATGCGTCACAATAAATCACAAAATCATCATTCCCTTCAGGCAATGACAATATAGGTGCCGTAGTTAGCTTTTTCTTCAATAACTGAAACGCTTTCTCTTGTTCATCATTCCATTCAAATTTCTTCCCTTTATGCGTTAATGCAGTCAAGGGTTTTGCTATTCTGGAAAAGTCTTGGATGAACCTTCTGTAGTAACCAGCTAGTCCTAAAAACTGGCGTATGTGTTTCGGAGTTTTCGGGGTTTCCCACTTTTCAACAGTTTCTATCTTTGCCGGATCCACCTTAATACCTTCTTTGTTCACTATGTGACCGAGGAATTGAACTTCTTCCAACCAAAATGCACACTTTGAAAACTTAGCGTACAATTCTTCCTTCCTCAATACTTCTAACACCTTTCTCAAATGTTCACCGTGTTCTTGGTCATTCTTTGAGTAAATAAGTATGTCATCAATGAAAACAATGACAAACTTGTCAAGGTATGGTCCACACACTCGGTTCATAAGGTCCATGAACACAGCTGGTGCATTAGTTAAACCAAACGGCATGACCATAAACTCATAATGACCGTAACGTGTTCTGAAAGCAGTCTTTGGAATATCATCTTCTTTCACCCGCATTTGATGATACCCGGAACGTAAGTCAATCTTTGAATAAACAGACGAGCCTTGTAGTTGATCAAATAAGTCGTCGATTCTCGGTAGTGGGTAGCGGTTCTTGATGGTAAGTTTGTTCAACTCTCGGTAGTCGATACACAACCTGAATGTACCATCTTTCTTCTTGACAAACAAAACAGGAGCTCCCCACGGTGATGTGCTTGGTCGAATGAAACCACGCTCTAAAAGTTCTTGTAATTGGCTTTGCAGTTCTTTCATCTCGCTGGGTGCGAGTCTGTAAGGAGCACGAGCTATTGGTGCAGCTCCTGGTACAAGATCTATTTGAAATTCAATGGATCGATGTGGGGGTAATCCCGGTAATTCTTTCGGAAATACATCGGGAAATTCTTTTGCAATGGGAACATCATTGATGCTCTTTTCTTCAGTTTGTACTTTCTCGACGTGTGCTAGAACAGCATAGCAACCTTTTCTTATTAGTTTTTGTGCCTTCAAATTACTAATAAGATGTAGCTTCGTGTTGCCCTTTTCTCCGTACACCATTAAGGGTTTTCCTTTTTCTCGTATAATGCGAATTGCATTTTTGTAACAAACGATCTCCGCTTTCACTTCTTTCAACCAGTCCATACCGATTATCACATCAAAACTCCCTAACTCTACTGGTATCAAATCAATCTTAAATGTTTCGCTAACCAGTTTAATTTCTCGATTCCGACATATATTATCTGCTGAAATTAATTTACCATTTGCTAATTCGAGTAAAAATTTACTATCCAAAGGCGTCAATGGACAACTTAATTTAGCACAAAAATCTCTACTCATATAGCTTCTATCCGCACCCGAATCAAATAAAACGTAAGCAGATTTATTGTCAATAAGAAACGTACCCGTAACAAGCTCCGGGTCTTCCTGTGCCTCTGCCGCATTAATATTGAAAACTCTTCCACGGCCTTGTCCATTTGTGTTCTCCTGGTTCGGGCAATTTCTAATAATGTGGCCCGGTTTTCCACATTTATAACAAACTACATTGGCATAACTTGCTCCGACACTACTTGCTCCGCCATTACTCATTCCGACACCATTTGTTCCTTTCGTTCTATTAACCCCTGGTCCGTAGACCTCACACTTTGCCGCGCTATGACCATTTCTTTTACACTTGTTGCAAAATTTGGTGCAGAACCCCGAGTGATTCTTTTCACACCTTTGGCATAGCTGCTTCTGATTGTTGTTGTTGTTGCGGTTATTATTGTTGTTGGGATGATTGTTGTAGTTGCTGTTGTTGTTGTTGTTGTTGTTGTTGGGCCGTTTGTTGTAGTTGCGATTGATGTTGCGATTGTTGGGATAATTGTTGCGATTATTGTTGTAATTGCTGTTGTTGTTGTATTGGTGATTCTTATCACCGTTTTCCTCCCACTTTCTTTTGACTTGCTTCACATTGGCCTCTTCAGCAGTCTGTTCTTTAATTCTTTCTTCAATTTGGTTCACGAGTTTGTGAGCCATTCTACATGCCTGTTGTATGGAGGCGGGCTCGTGTGAACTTATATCTTCTTGGATTCTTTCCGGTAATCCTTTCACAAACGCGTCGATCTTCTCTTCCTCATCTTCGAATGCTCCCGGACACAATAGGCACAATTCTGTGAATCGTCTTTCGTACGTGGTAATATCAAATCCTTGGGTTCGTAACCCTCTAAGTTCTGTCTTGAGCTTATTGACCTCGGTTCTGGGACGGTACTTCTCGTTCATCAAGTGCTTGAATGCTGACCACGGTAGTGCGTACGCATCATCTTGTCCCACTTGCTCTAGATAGGTATTCCACCATGTTAACGCAGAACCTGTGAAGGTATGCGTAGCGTACTTCACTTTGTCCTCTTCAGTACACTTACTTATGGCAAACACCGATTCAACCTTCTCGGTCCACCGTTTCAATCCGATCGGTCCTTCGGTTCCATCAAATTCCAAAGGTTTGCAGGCAGTGAATTCTTTGTAGGTGCATCCTACACGATTTCCTGTACTGCTAGATCCAAGGTTATTGTTGGTATGTAGCGCAGCCTGTACTGCGGCTATGTTTGAAGCTAGAAAAGTACGGAATTCCTCTTCATTCATATTCACGGTGTGTCGAGTAGTCGGTGCCATTTCCTTCAAAATAGTTAAATGGAACAAGTTAATCATACAGAATATTAAGAGTAGTTAATAGTATTTCGTAGCATAATATGAACTCATTTATAAAAGCTTTTTCTTCATATTAGCGTTTTATAAGTTTAAATTCGGGTAGTACCTACCCGTTAAGTTCATACTTAGTAGCTAATATACAATTCAACTACTACAATTCTATATGAAAAACTGATTATAATAATATTTCGCGTTCAAACTTTTATACAATATTTTACAAACTTACAATACCGCTTATTTTACATAAAGCATGAAATATAGCACACAATAACTTTGATACAAGATAGTTGTGAAGACAATTCTAGCTAGTACACAAGTCGTTCAGCAAAGGCAATAAAGACACGTAATTCATACGTCCAGAAACAAGTCATGCATTCTGGTTTTACTAGGACTACTTCCCATCCTTGGTCTTGTGCAACATAACCGTTATGGTCGTTGATAAGACAGCGTGTTGTAACGTCATCAAAGGGACGAGGGTTACGTAATGTCCAACAGTCCCGTAATAATCTAAAAACCTCATTTCTTACCCCAATTACCGACTCCGTCACTTGTGGAAACGTTTTGTTTAATAGTTGTAGCCCGATGTTCTTGTTCTCACTTTGGTGAGAAGCAAACATTACTAATCCGTAAGCATAACATGCTTCTTTATGTTGCATGTTAGCCGCTTTTTCTAAATCACGAAGTCCAATATTCGGATATATTGAGTCAAAATAATTTCTTAACCCGTTGCGTAAAATAGCATTTGGGTTCCCCGCAATATATGCGTCAAAGTAAACACATCGTAACTTATGGGTTTCCCAATGTGATATCCCCCATCTTTCAAACGAAAGTCTCTTATAAACCAAGACATTCTTGGAACGTTCTTCGAATGTCTTACAAACTGATCTCGCCTTAAATAGTTGTGCCGAAGAATTCTGGCCGACTCTAGACAAGATTTCATCAATCATGTCTCCGGGTAGGTCTCTTAAAATATTGGGTTGTCTATCCATTTTGTGTTTTTAAACTGTAAAATAGACAAGAGTTAGATTCATAAAAAAATACTTATTAATACAAGCAATTTTTACATATATCATAAAGCATAAGAACACTATATTCCATATATTACACCACACGAATACAACTATCTTATTCCGACTCGCTCGTTTCTTCTTCTTCGGTTTTGGTTCGTTTTGCCAAGTTTCTAGGGATATATGATGTTCCCCTAATACGAGCCGTCGTTGTCCACATTGGTTTAGAAAAACCTGGTGGTTTAGAGGTTCCCGGGTCATTGTTACAACTTAAGGACTTCGGGGGTTGACGATACATATAAAGTTCATCGGGGTTGGAATTAAATTTCTCTATTTTTATGCCCTTTCCCTTATTATTTTCTTTTGCCTTTTTAAATTCAGTTGGGGTAATTTCTATAACATCATCGGAATTCTCGTCGGAATCCGATTCATCGGAGAATTGGTAATCCTCCCAATATTTTGCTTCCTTGGCGGAAACACCATTGACCATAATTAACTTTGGTCGGTTGGTTGAGGATTTTCTTTTACTTAACCGTTTTATTATTTCCCCCACCGGTTCTATTTCTTCATCCGGTTCCGATTCTTCTTCCGGTTCCGATTCTTCTTCCGGTTCCGACTCTTCTTCCGGTTCCTCTTCGGGAACTTGTGAATCAGTCCACAAATTATTCCAATTTACATTTGACTCTTCATTATTATTAGGTGAGTCAATGGGACTTGTTCTAGAGGTAGACATCTATCACATAATATCAAACACGTTAAGAGATTAATATATCACATAATATTCATATGTTAAAAATATATAGTTTCCAACAAAAATGTTAAGCAATCATTTTTAAAGAAAACACGGTCGAAGTCCAGACTCACTAATGCATCCTAACAAACTCGATAAGACACACTAATGCAAATTTTCTGGTTCTCTAAGACCAACGCTCGGATACCAACTGAAATGTCCCGTTCTTATTGATTAAAAACGTTCCATATTAATTGATTTCGTTGCGAGGTTTTGACCTCTATATGAGACGTTTTTCAAAGACTGCATTCATTTTTAAACAAACCATAACCTTTATTTCATCAATAAAGGTTTAAAAAGCTTTACTAAGATTATCAAATAATGATAATCTAATATATCCTGTTTACACACGACCATTACATAATGGTTTACAATACAAATATGTTACAGCAAAATAAGTTTCTTGAATGCAGTTTTTACACAATATCATACAAGCATGGACTCCAAATCTTGTCCTTATTTAAGTATGCGACAGCGGAAGCTCTTAATAATCACCTGAGAATAAACATGCTTAAAACGTCAACAAAAATGTTGGTGAGTTATAGGTTTAACCTATATATATCAAATCGTAACAATAGACCACAAGATTTCATATTTCAATACACATCCCATACATAGAGATAAAAATCATTCATATGGTGAACACCTGGTAACCGACAATAACAAGATGCATATATAAGAATATCCCCATCATTCCGGGACACCCTTCGGATATGATATAAATTTCGAAGTACTAAAGCATCCGGTACTTTGGATGGGGTTTGTTAGGCCCAATAGATCTATCTTTAGGATTCGCGTCAATTAGGGTGTCTGTTCCCTAATTCTTAGATTACCAGACTTAATAAAAAGGGGCATATTCGATTTCGATAATTCAACCATAGAATGTAGTTTCACGTACTTGTGTCTATTTTGTAAATCATTTATAAAACCTGCATGTATTCTCATCCCAAAAATATTAGATTTTAAAAGTGGGACTATAACTCACTTTCACAGATTTTTACTTCGTCGGGAAGTAAGACTTGGCCACTGGTTGATTCACGAACCTATAACAATATATACATATATATCAAAGTATGTTCAAAATATATTTACAACACTTTTAATATATTTTGATGTTTTAAGTTTATTAAGTCAGCGGTCCTCGTTAGTAACCTACAACTAGTTGTCCACAGTTAGATGTACAAAAATAAATCGATAAATATTATCTTGAATCAATCCACGACCCAGTGTATACGTATCTCAGTATTGATCACAACTCAAACTATATATATTTTGGAATCAACCTCAACCCTGTATAGCTAACTCCAACATTCACATATAGAGTGTCTATGGTTGTTCCGAAATATATATAGATGTGTCGACATGATAGGTCGAAACATTGTATACGTGTCTATGGTATCTCAAGATTACATAATATATAATACAAGTTGATTAAGTTATGGTTGGAATAGATTTGTTACCAATTTTCACGTAGCTAAAATGAGAAAAATTATCCAATCTTGTTTTACCCATAACTTCTTCATTTTAAATCCGTTTTGAGTGAATCAAATTGCTATGGTTTCATATTGAACTCTATTTTATGAATCTAAACAAAAAAAGTATAGGTTTCTAGTCGGAAAAATAAGTTACAAGTCGTTTTTGTAAAGGTAGTCATTTCAGTCGAAAGAACGACGTCTAGATGACCATTTTAGAAAACATACTTCCACTTTGAGTTTAACCATAATTTTTGGATATAGTTTCATGTTCATAATAAAAATCCTTTTCTCAGAATAACAACTTTTAAATCAAAGTTTATCATAGTTTTTAATTAACTAACCCAAAACAGCCCGCGGTGTTACTACGACGGCGTAAATCCGGTTTTACGGTGTTTTTCGTGTTTCCAGGTTTTAAATCATTAAGTTAGCATATCATATAGATATAGAACATGTGTTTAGTTGATTTTAAAAGTCAAGTTAAAAGGATTAACTTTTGTTTGCGAACAAGTTTAGAATTAACTAAACTATGTTCTAGTGATTACAAGTTTAAACCTTCGAATAAGATAGCTTTATATGTATGAATCGAATGATGTTATGAACATCATTACTACCTTAAGTTCCTTGGATGAACCTACTGGAAAAGAGAAAAATGGATCTAGCTTCAATGGATCCTTGGATGGCTCAAAGTTCTTGAAGCAAAATCATGACACGAAAACAAGTTCAAGTAAGATCATCACTTGAAATAAGATTGTTATAGTTATAGAAATTGAACCAAAGTTTGAATATGATTATTACCTTGTATTAGAATGATAACCTACTGTAAGAAAAAAAGATTTCTTGAGGTTGGATGATCACCTTACAAGATTGGAAGTGAGCTAGCAAACTTGAAAGTATTCTTGATTTTATGAAACTAGAACTTTTGGAATTTATGAAGAACACTTAGAACTTGAAGATAGAACTTGAGAGAGTTCAATTAGATGAAGAAAATTGAAGAATGAAAGTGTTTGTAGGTGTTTTTGGTCGTTGGTGTATGGATTAGATATAAAGGATATGTAATTTTGTTTTCATGTAAATAAGTCATGAATGATTACTCATATTTTTGTAATCTTATGAGATATTTCATGCTAGTTGCCAAATGATGGTTCCCACATGTGTTAGGTGACTCACATGGGCTGCTAAGAGCTGATCATTGGAGTGTATATACCAATAGTACATACATCTAAAAGCTGTGTATTGTACGAGTACGAATACGGGTGCATACGAGTAGAATTGTTGATGAAACTGAACGAGAATGTAATTGTAAGCATTTTTGTTAAGTAGAAGTATTTTGATAAGTGTATTGAAGTCTTTCAAAAGTGTA